>NC_044977.1:58891407-59191407 GCF_008728515.1 Papio anubis
CCTCATAAAATATGTAAGATTATTAAATGAGTTAATACTTATAAAGCCACTAGAACATTGTAAGTATACAACAAATGTTAGCTAGCATTGTTATCACTACAATAAAGTATTCCAAACTGCTTAGCTGGGTTTCAAAGACAAAACTTGCTTGATCCTAAAATCTTGACAAGAAACTTAATGTCTAAGTGATGGAAGGCACTCAAATATTTAGCAAATGAATGAATGAAGTGAAGGATTGAATGTTGATATTTTTTGTTAATGCCGGAAAATAAGGCAACCTATCTCCCCTTATCTCCATATGACAACAATTTTCCAGTGTAAATAGCACATGATAGTCAAAACTTCACCACGACCTTTCTGAATTTCTACAGTTTAACACAGTTGTTAGTGTATCCATAGGCCCAGCATCCTATGACTTACAAATAATTGTTGAAAATTAAGTTCCAAACAAATTACTGAGCTGAGACTTAATTATAAGAACTAGGAATACCAAATAAAATTGTTCTCAAAATGTTGTTTACTTTTTAGCCTATTGTTTGCTTATAACCTTCTTATCCTTCCTCCAATTATCAGCAGAAACCAGATTCCCTCAAACAATCCATTTGGCTTTCAAACTACAGAAGCATGAGTCTGCAGTGCTTACGTTGCTCAAAACGGGGGTGTGTACTATTATAAATGCTTCCCAAAGAGTTTAAAAACTCTTTGATTCTGGATCTTTCTTTTTTTCTCCTAAGTTTCTCAAACCTCCAAATTGTCAGCTGCAATGGTAGGGCTAAATAGTACAGATAAAAGAACCATGACTTTCGAATCAGAACACATTAGAAGTTGATTTGCAGGAAAGACAATTGACAGTTTGACCATTTGGAATTTTTTCCATAACATTTACACAGATTTGCCTGAATCCAGTTTTCTGATCTGAGCACTATAATGGGGAAGAAATTATATTTATTTCCAGGAACCCCCGCCTAGATGATATCCTTTACCCTTTCTTATTCCCACAAAGAGATCTTAATATCTCTGTTATTGTGTGTTACTTATTTAGTGACTAAGTTACTTGTTTGATTCTTTCAGTAGGCAGTGAGATTACTGAGTACCAAATTCTAACTATTTTTATAACCATAATTCTTAAAGTGGTATCCGGCATACAGTTGGCATTTAATAAATGTTCAATATACTACAATCTCATTGTTGCCTACTCTGTAGCTCACACTATCTAAGTCATCCAGCAGAAATCCCCACTGTAGCTTATAGACACAGGTAGGGTTTACCCATTGGTCCTAGGGGCCTTCTGCACCTATAACTCTTTTTTTCTCTTGGTACTTATTAGAAATATTTTATTTTATAACATTTGTTCAAGCTCCACCCCACCTGACTTAATCCCTCTTCCCTCCAATCACCCTAAGTGCCTTAGTGTGGTGCCACATTTGTGTCCCTCTCTTTCCTGCTTTGAAATGTTCTGTATATACTGATTGTGTGCCTCATCATGACGTCTCCTTTTTTTTTTTTAATGCTCCACGACGCCCAGTGCTATGCATAGAAAAAGAGCTCAAAGATTTTTTTTTTTTCAAATTGAGTTTGCTCACATCTCATAAACCAATCTCTTCCAGCAATTGCAATTGAAAGTACCTCGTGTAAAATTGAAATCTCAAGCATAAGGATGCCTAGAATATTTGATCATGATCATAAAGCCAGTTAAATAGATTCCTTTCACTTTCAAAAGCTTAAGAAACTAGTAACTGATTCAAAAATGTTAACTTGTGAATCAATTATAAAACAAAACTAAAAATATTACTTTTTAAAACCTGCTCCTCCTCTTTCTTCCTCCCACCCAGGGTCATCTCGTTACTAAGGTGTGTTTAATGCAAAAGCTAGTTTCTTTCTTTTTTCTTTATTTTTTCAAGTTTTTAATTTAGAAGAAAACGGTTTAGAACCAGTTTTAAAGACATAACATTGGATTTCTATGCTTTTCAAAAGGGGAGAAAATTGATTGACTGATCCCATGTCTCTTCTGAAATATGTCTCTTCTGAAATCTTCCTTATCTCCTGCTAGCTAATTCATTTATGCAATCATCATACTCCTTTTCTTCCTAGTGTCTCTCTCTGTCTGCCCTCCACCTCTAAAATTTGAGGGTAATCATTTTGACTTTCCTTGAAGTAAACCTAACTGCATTGAGAAATTTATGACCCACAGAGGCTCAAAGTAAATACATTAAAATGGAAAAAACAAAAAACAAAACAAAAAAAAACCCATGCCAAGCTGCCTGGAATAACTGTTCACTGATGTCTTTCTGCAAGTTCATTTAGATCCTGAAACTGATCTGAAAACCACTATACATCAGAAACTATAGGAAAGCATATCACTTCATCCCATTAGCAGTGTCTGAGCACTCCAAGCCACAAGTTATAAAAATAGCACACATCTTCCCGTAATATGCATGTCTGGGCCACAGTAGGTACCACCTACAGTACCCCTGTAATGGGAAGAAAAAGACAAAAATCACTTTGCTATTTTCAAATAAAGTAAAATACAAGCCTTGTAGCATTAAAGTATGAACTCACAAATGCATGGTCAGATCTAGGTGAGAATAAACACTTCAAGGACGGACGGTTGCTGGTTACTGCTATTAAAGTTGTGAGGTTAGAAATACCTGATTTGATTTATACAGGGCCTCTCTTCCTGAAAGCTCAAAGGGCATGTACACATTGATATATCTCATTTAACTCCACCGTTTTTATACTGGAAAATTCCAAGATTATCGGAACAAAATTGCTTCAAGTGTAAAATTTGATTTGGAGGCGAATGTCTTCTCTTAGGAACTAACAGGGTCCCTAAGAATGACAAACTGATAGTGAAGGAAGCAATAACTCAGAGGAAAGAGAAGGAGGAAGATGGCATTTTTCAGAAATGAAGTTGCCATATAGATATACAGAGTACATGGGTAAGATAGAACCAAGGGTTGGATTAGGCATGAATAGAAGAGAAAAATAAGATAAAGGATAAGAAAGAAAGAGAAGAATATATTGTAGACAATTAGTCAGTTAAATTGGAGTAAATTTAGAAGACCAGCTAGCTTTGGCATTCACCAAGACTCTGTTTTCTAATTGCTCTGACATTCCCTTCTTAATGAGGAGCAGTCATAAATGATAATGATCAGGTAGTTTCATAGATAATTTTCTAATGGGTTCTGGTAGCTGCTTTAGCTCCTTAATCAGGAACAATCATAAATGACAATGACCAGGTAGTTTCATCGTTGATTTTCTACTGGTTTCTGGTAGCTGCTTTAGAACTGCTAACTTCTGAGGGTTTCTGTGTTTGAGGCTGGTTGCAGACCACTGCAACTGGGACTTACCATAGTACACTTAGAAAAGGACAGAGGATATATATTTCTTCTCCCATGTATGCAAAGGATTAGTAACTTTGAGTTTTGGTTTCACGGTCCAAGGTGCTTCAGAGTCTGGCATAGTCTGTTTTAAAGGACTTAAATTCATGGCAAATTGGAGGAAAAAGTTTCCCTTGAGAAGTAGGCATCAGAAAGCTCTTCTTCTAAACCCTTCTCAGGTGGGTTCCCTTCATGAGGGAAGGAAGAATAATTAGAATAAAACTAGAAGTTTCACAAGTGTCCACCTCTGACTTAGGTTTTGAGAAGGACGTCGCTCACTCCCATGGTTTAATGCATGCCTTGTGACTGAAAAACTAAAAACTGCATTATTTTACTTCAAAGCTTTCTGTCTCTTCTATGTTATAACTGGACATTAAAGAGTCACAGATACCGGGCCACAGAAACATTAACAAAAAATTAGATAAATGACAAATGATGTATTAGTCCATTTTCATGCTGCTGATAAAGACATACCCGAGACTGGGAAGAAAAAGAGATTCAATTGGACTTACATTTCCACATGGCTGGGGAGGCCACAGAATCATGGCAAGAGGTGAAAGGCACTTCTTACATGGTGGTGGCAAGAGTCTTTTTCACAATCATGAGAATAGCATGGGAAAGATCAGCTCCCATAATTCAGTTACCTCCCCCTGGGTCCCTCCCACAACATGTGGGAGTTCTGGGAGATACAATTCAAGTTTAGATGTGAATGGGGACACAGTTAAACCATATCAAATGAATATGCTGGAAATGAGGAAAACCAAAATCAAAAGGTACAAAAAAAGGAAAAAAAAAAAAAGAACAGAGGATGCATAATGAATATAATTAATGGTGGCAAGGAGAAAAACGAACAGAAATTTGGTTAATAGCCATGATTGGGAACCAGGGCCAGCTTCATGGGTGTACAACCTGCACAACTGCACAGGGCCTGCACTTAGATGGTCCCCATGCTTGTTTTAATGTTTCTACTACCATCTTGAAATAATTTTCTAACAGGGGGCCTTGCAAATGTAGCTGGTCCTGCTGAAATCATATCTATTTTCTATATTCTGCACCTGAATGGACAAGTTACTTAATATTTTTCAACCTAGTCTCCTCATGTGTGAAGTGGTAATAGTGGTAGCATCTAGCTCATCAGACTCCTGGGAAGATTCAGTGAGATAATGCATGCAAAGTGCTTACCGATGTGCCTGACGAATATTAAGTCCATAATAAAGGTTGGCTTTTGTCTTCATTGTTACAGGTTATATTGGATAGTGAGGCACAGGGGAATGTTGCCAACTACCTGGAGGGTCAGGCAGGTACACTGCATCTATTCTTATAGCTGTATCATCCCAGCTCAGGGAATAATGACAGCAGTATATGGAAAATATGATCCAGGCCACAAGGCCAATCGCTCTTGTTCTATGGAAAATGTGTCTGCACGCTTTCTGAACTCCCCATCCATGAAATATGTTCTAGGCCTGTTTCCTCAACTTCCCAGTATCACAGGCGCCCACATTCTCAGCCAAAGGAACCCACAAGTCTCACTGCTGCCCTGACTCATTTCCTCCCTCCGCCGACTTTCGAAAGCATAACATTTGCCCCTCTGCTCTGAATTTAAAGCGTGCTGTGCTCTGATTCCCAAATCAGAAACTGGGAATGAGAAATTTGCCTTCCCAAATGCTTATTTTTTAAGCTGATATTTCTATTTTCCCTTTTTTTCATTGGAAGATATATTTGCACCACATTTTCTGGAAACAAACTCCAGACTCTTCCGTTGTGACATGTCTTTATCCTCACCTTGGGCTCACTCATCCCCAAAGCCAAAGTCCACAAAGGGGAGATCCTAGGGCTCAAGTCTTTGAATCATTTCTGAAGACCCAGAGCTATACACTCTTTTTCTCCCCATGTGGGCTGGAGCTCAGGGGACTGTTGCCTAGTTGCAAGGGGCTCTGGAAATTCAGCAGTATCTTTAAAATACTTGAAACATAATAAGAAAATTCTACTGTTTGATTTCAGAAAAGATTGGCCCAGCAGGCAATATGAAAGGATGGTGGGAATATTGAAAAGAGACAGGCAGGGGGAAAAACACAAAAATAAAAAATGGAATGAGACAGGATATTATTATTGTAACTCTGTCCTAGCTTTATATGACAATGCACACACACACACAAAAGTACCCATGTAAGACAATGAAAGTATCTCAACAACTTCAAATGTTCTATTTTTCTTTGTGGAATGTTGCAAAAGGAAAATTACTTTTGATTATACACCTGTGTGAGAACCTGCTTTCTTATTTAGGGGTTGACACCTACACCACATTCAAAGTCTGGCAAGAATAATTTATGGAGCAAGTTCAAAAAAACTGTTTAAAGATGATCTCCTAGGGTCAGGCTCAGGCACTACATTCCGGGGTCCATACTAGGAGTCGGAAATGGGAAGCAGCAGAAGGAACAATGTATTACAGGTCTAAGTAAAACTGAATTACTGTTCTACTATACAACCAAGTCCTCTTCCTCCTGCCTGTCATCTCTCTTTGCTATGGGACAATTGACAGACAAATGTGATTGTTTTTGATTCCTTAAAGTCACGTAAAAGGGTATATCATATGGGCCTTTTTTTCCGGTTTACCCAAGTTGACTATAGGCTCAAGTCTAAACTTTTATGGCGTCCTTACCAAGAGAAGGATGTAGAGCTTTTATGGGCCTCCATCTACATAGAAAACAATCAGGTCTTAACATGTAGACTCAAAGGTTAAGTGAAATTGTAGAAAGCATTCTAAGTTGTACTGAGTCCTTCAATCCCCAGAGTTAGGAAATTAAAATCACAATAGTATTTACGTTTTTTTTTTTCGGTGACCTTTAACCTTTGGCATGCACATATTAGGACTTATGCAGTTTAATACAGCTTTCCAAATAACTTTATGGTATCAAAAGTAATCACATTTGTCTGTCAATTGTCTCATAGCAAAGAGAGATGATGGGCAAAAGGAAGAGGACTTGGTTCTACAGTAGAATTCCACTGCAGAATTATTTTTATTGCCCTGTTTAATCAAACGCCATATTCTGGGTAGAACACGTGTATCAATAAAGGCAAAAGCAGAAAATTTTTCTGCATATTCTTTTATTTAGGGAGTTGTAAAGTTTCACTTGTGAAACCCATCAACTTGTTTAAAAACATCTTGGGGTCATAGACCCCTTTGATGTTCAAATACCTAACATGTACCCCCTACTCAAAAAAAAGTCATGTTTTTAGGAGAACGATCTTTTAAGTATTTCTATACCCCTCCAGGGATTAGGGAAAAAAAAAATGTTTAAGGCTGGTTCCATTCCTCCAGAGTGGCTCTAGCAGATGGGAAATATATACAAGTAATAAGACCAGAGATACTTTTGTATAAGAATGTAACCACCCAGTGGGTTCACCTTGCCCACTGCCTAGACAGAGCTGATTTATCAAGACAGGGGAATTGCAATGGAGAAAGAGTAATTCACACAGAGCTGACTGCGCAGGGGACTGGAGTTTTATTATTACTCAAATCAGTCTCCCCAAGCATTCAGGGATTGGAGTTTTTAAGGACAATTTGGTGGGTTAGGGGCTAAGGAAGTGGCGACTGCTGATTGATCAGGTTGGAGATACGATCATAGCTGATCAAGATGTGTTTTTCTTGCTGTATTCTGTTCCTGGGTGGGATCACAACTGGTTGAGCCGGATTACCAGTCTGGGTGGTGTCAGCTGGTGCATCAAGTGCAAGGACTGCAAAATATCTCAAGCACTGATTTTAGGTTTTACAATAGTGATATTATCCCCAGGAACAATTTGGAGATGTTCAGATTCTTGCCGCCAGAGGCTTCATGGCCCCTAAACCATAATTTCTAATCTTGTAGCTCATTTGTTAGTCCTACAAAGGCAGACAGGTCCTCAGGCAAGAAGGGGATTTTTTGGGGAAAGGGCTATTATCAATTTTGTTTCAGAGTTAAACTAAAAGCTAAATTCCTTCCCAAGGTTAGTTCGGCCTATGCTCAGGAATGAATTAGCACAGCTTAAACGTCAGAAGGAAGATGGAGTTGGTTAGGTCTGATCTCTTTCATTGTCATAATTTCCTCAGTTATAAATTTTTGCATAGGTAGTCTCAAGTAGTGTCAAAGTAGTCTCCAGAGAACAGATATTCACTCTTCCCACAGACTGAATGGGGTATTCATCCCACTCACAGAATACAGCAGATATATTTAAGAGAAAATTAATCTTTATGGTATTAGGCTATGTTTTCATTCAAATTATTTCAGAAGGAAACTATAGCTTCAGGAAACAGAGAGATCAAATTCGTATTACCTGCTCTATCTATCTGCCAAGGGAAGCCTAAAGAAACTGTCTGCAAAACACAAGAAGCACCTGGCATCTTGTAATTCCATGGGGAGAGGGATGGGTCCTAAGAAAGGCTCCAAAGACACTGAACTTAACTAGAAGGCTGGAATGGAAACAGGTGAGAAAGAGGACTTAGAAAATTGAACAGAGGTGTCTTGGAATTTCCTCTGATGGCATCCTTCTTTACGGTCTTGTCCTCGTATGATAGCTAATTTCATGTATCAACTTGACTGGGTCATAGAGTGCCCAAATATTTGGTCACACATTATTCTGGGGGTTTCCATGAGGATGTTTTGGAATGAGTTTGACATTTAAATTGATAGACTGAGTAAAGCACATTGTGCGCTCTAATGTGGGGCCTAGAAGCAACAAAACTCCTCCTGCCTGCCTGTCTTGAGGCAGAACATTGATCTTTTCCTACCTTTGAGCTTATACTGAAATATCAATGCTTCCTAGGTCTTGACACTGCCAGTCTTAGCACTGAAACTTACACCATCAGCTCTCCTGGGTCTCCTGCTTGTTGAATCATTCTGCTGATCTTTGGACTTACTTGCTTCCTTACTTATGTAAGCCAATTTCTTAGAATACATTTCCTTATAAATATACACACTTATTACACACACACACACACACACACACACACACACACGCACACACTTTATTGGTTTTTCTTGTTTCTCAGAAGAATCCCAATTAATACCCTTCCCTTAAAATAATAATGGAACGTGTTATCTAAGTAAGAAGCACAGCTCTTGACAGCCTGACTTGGTATTGTTTGGGGCAAGTTTTTGAACATTTCCTCAGTAAAACACCATTTTAATGATTTATTAAGTCAAAGTATTTTCTCACTTAAAAAAAAAACAGTGCTCTACAAGGAGGATAACATTGCTCTGTGTTCATCTGTTGGGCACAAAACGAGTTCTTTGCAAATTACTAGAAGGATATATGTCGATACCAGCAAAAGGTATCTCAGTTGTTAAGAGGGACCATAATAATTATTTTTATTTTGCCTGCTTCATATTTACATAGAAAACTTGGAACAGAAAATGTGTGGCTATGTGGAGGATGGGTAGGGTCACAGGGGTTCCCTGCATATATTGGCACAATCTCTTTCTTGATTCACCATGAATCCCAGTTTATGAACCTCAGCTTTCTATATTTTTATACCTGTACTTGTCAATTTATGCTTTTTCGTTCTCCAAAATTAACACTGAAATTTCTCAACTATAAACTGACCCTCCTGGAGATTTATAAAATAGGATTTTTATTTCTGGAACAGGAATCTTAAAACCTGTATCCTAGTGCAGCTCCTCAAAAAGAAACAAAACTAGATCCAAGCAGATGCCCCAAAAGAGGAAGACAGGACAGTTAATGGTTCTCTTCTCTAAGCCCTAAGTCTATCATAGCCTTACCAATTCTCCCTCTAGCTGTCACCCAAAGCTGTGAACAGAGGAAAGTGGCCCTTCAACAGATTTCTGTGAATGAATGAGTCAGGTTCAGAAAGGGTCAGGGTTTAAGAAGTGAATATCACAGGTTAGAAGCCACCGAGGAGCTGGCCACATTATCATATCTCCTTAAACCTACCTTGTGGCTGAAAAGTTAGACAGTTCTGAGAAAGCTCTCAGACCTCCAGGGTCCTGGGGTCTCCTTGGCTCTGTGGTGCAGGCAGAAGAAACACTGTCATGGAAGTCACAAGGTCCAGACTTCAGTCCCAATTCCTCTACAAATGAAAACAAAGAGATAAACAAAAATAATAACTTTTAAAAATTGTAACACATTCTTTTTTTTAAAATGAAGCCTTACACCAAAATTTAGAATATAAAGGGATGAAAGTGTCAGGCACTTGATGGATTTCCAGTAGCCCTTAAGGTGCTTCCCTTAAACAATTAGTACACAGTTTGTAAACCAATGAGCTTGATTTAGAGAGTATTCCAACCTAACTGAAAAGCCTTTTTATATAACATAAATTCCTGGGCTCCGCTCCAGATCTACTGACTTAGAATCTCAAGGGGCTGAACACAGAAAATTCTACTTTCAGCAAGCTCTCTGGGAATTCTTAAGGTGCCCAGCTGTCCGCTATGAATTGGTGTTTGGAATTACTACAGTAGAACCTCTCTAATACTTTTTCAAGTGCTCAAAAAGACAACCACCACCAAATAACATATGATTCCTTCTCCACAGTATCATATTATTTTTATTAGCTTCAAATTACCATATTAAAAACAGATGGCTTGCAAATTGCACCATCATTCCACCTGGGTTAGATGTGCTTAAGCAATAAGAGGCAAATCATGGAATTACCTCAAAGATTTTCCATTCCTATTCTCTTCTCAAAAGTTTCTCCTTTTCCACTAGTTCTTTCAAAGGATATTATCTCTTCTGAGAGAATAAAAGGGGCCACAAATGCCCCTTGAAAATACATCCCACAAATACATGAGATGCACTACAGGGGGTCTAGACTCTCAGATGAGGATACTGAGACACTATTTCCAGGACTGGTTACCAAGGTATTGAAAACTCATTCCAAGGAGACATTGAAACCAAAACAAATTTTACACTACCAACTTTCAACATGGAGGTAATACAGGTATACCTTCAAGATAACTGCAAATTTGGTTCCAGACCATTGCAATCAAGTGAATATCACAATAAAGCAAGTCACAGAAGTTTCTTAGGTTTGTTTCCCAGTGCATATAAAAGTTATGTTGACACTATACTATAGTCTATTAAGAGGGTATTGTGCCGAACCCCTGTTAACCTCAATAGGGAAGACACCAGGTTTAAGGGACTGAAGAAGAGACCCAGAGCCAGCAAAGAAGTCGTGAGATTTTTTATTAGGAGCCTACATACAAGGGAGAGAGTATAGTGGTGCCAGTCTAGAAAGGAAAACAATCTTACATACAGAAACATTTCAGTGGCAGTGGGCTAGACAACATACCTGCCTTACCTAAAGTCCAGTGGCAGCAGGCTAGACAACATATCTGCATGGTCCAGTGGCAGTGGGCTGGGAAGGAAAACTGCAACCCCTTATTAACAGCATACAGTTTATATGCCATTTTCACTTAACACGCTCCTCTTAATGACCTTCACCCAGCAACCTTCATTTATCCCAAAACTCAGGGCCATGATTCCTGTACAGTCTATACTCCATGGGAAAGGCCAGAGGCTCAGATGTTCCTCATAGTCAATGAGCAATGAATCTCTGGGTTGGCCACTCCTGGATTCCCTTGCTCAGAGCACACATTCAGGTGTGTCTATCATACAGGATCATTCTAAAAGTATACTTAAGGTATTGCTTTCAGGTGCATTTACCCTACAGCATACAATAACATTATCTCTAATATGTACATGATACATCCTTTGTATATATATAGACATATATATGGAGGATATATTATATACATAAGGATATATTTATGGAGGATATATATTATATATTATATACAATTTGTATTATATAGAGGATATTATATGTAATTTATATATTATATATAGAGAGGATATATTATATAAATACATATCCTCCATATATATATCTTTAATTTAAAAATATTTTGTTACTAAAAAATGTTCATGATCATCTGAGCACTCATTGAGTCATAATCTTTTTGTTGGTGAAAGGCTTTGCCTCGATGTTGATGACTGCTGACTCATCAAGGTGGTGGCTGCTGAAGATTGGGGTGGCTGTGGCAATTTCTTAAAACAAGACCACAATTAAGTCTGCTGCATCTCTGACATTTTCTTTCACAAGAGATTTCTCTGTAGCATGCAATGCTGTTTGATAGCATTTTACCCACAGCACAACTTCCTTCAAAATTGGAATCAATCTTCACAAAACCTGCCACTGCTTCATCAACTAAGTTAATGTAATATCCTAAATAACTTGTTTTCTTTTGAACAATAATCACACCATCTTCACCAGAAGTAGATTCCATCTCAAAAAACCATTTTCTTTGCTCATCCATAAGAAGCAGCTCCTCATCTGCTCAAATTTTATCACGAGGTTACAGTAATTCAGTCACATCTTCAGGCCCTATTCTAATTCTAGTTCTCTTGCTATTTCCACCATATCTTCAGTTGCTTTCTCCACTGAAGTCTTCACCTCCTCAAGGTCATCCATGAAGGTTTCAATTAACTTCTTTCAAACTCTTGTTAATACAGACATGTTGACCTCCTCCTGTGAATCATGAATGTTTTTAATGACATCTAGAATGGTGAATCTTTTCCAGAAGATTTTTGATTACTTTGCCCAGATCATCATAGGAATCACTATGTGTGGCAGCTATAGCCTTACAAAATAATTTCTTAAATAATAAGACTTGAAAGTCAAAATTACTCCTTAATTTATGGGCTGTAGAACGGATGTTGTGTTAGCAAAGAAAAGCAACATTCATTGCCTTGTACATCTGTAACAGAGCTCTTGGGTGACTGGGTACATTGTCAATAACCAGTAATATTTTGAAATAAATATTTTCTGAAGAGTAGTTTTCAACGGAAGTCTTAAAACACTGAGTAAACCATGCTGGATGCATTGTCATCCAGGATTTGTTGTTTCATTTATAGAGCATAGGCAGGGTGGATTTAGTATAATTCTTAAGGGCCCTGGGGTTTTTGAAATGGCCAGTGGGCACCGGCTTCAATTTAAAGTCACCAGACTCCCTCACAAGAGAATCTGCCTGTCCTTTGAAGCTGTGAAGCCAGTTATTGACTTCTCCTCTCTAACTATGAAACTCTTAGATATTTCTCCTAGGCATCTTTCAATATAAAGCAACTTTGTCTACATTGAAAATGTGTTGTTTAGTGTAGCCACCTTCATCAATACTACTAGGTTAGATCTTCTGGATAACTTTCTGCAGCTTCTACATCAGCACTTGCTGCTTCACTTTGCACTTTTATGTTATAGAGACAGCTTCTTTTCTAAAACTTCATGAGCCAACTTCTGCAAACTTTCTACTTTTTTTCTGCAGCTTCCTCACCTCTCTCAGCCTCCATAGAACTGAAGAGAGTTATGGCCTTGTTCTGGATTATGCTTTGGCTTGAGGGAACATTGTGGCTGGTTTGATCTATCCAGACCATTAAAATTTTCTCCATATCAGCAATAAAGGCTATTTTGCTTTCTTATCATTTGTGTGTTCACTGTAGTATCACTGTTAATTTCCTTCAAGCACTTTTCCTTTACATTTACAACTTGGCTAACTGGCACAAGAAACCTAGCTTTCAGTCTATCTCTGCTTATGTCTTCCTTACTAAGCTTAATCATTTCTAGTTTATGATTTAAAGTGAGATGCACAACTCTTCCTTTCACTTGAACACTAAGAGGCCTTTGAAGGGTTAATAACTGGACTCATTTCAATACTGTTGTGACTCAAGGAATATAGAAGCCTGAGGAAAGGGAAAGAGACAGGGAACTACCAATTAGTGAAGCAGTCAGAACACATAGAACATTTATGAAGCAAGTTCACCATCTTATGTGGGCATGGTTCATAGCACCCCAAAACAATTACAATAGTAACATCAAAGATCACAGATCTCACAGATCACCGTAACAGATACACTAATAATGAAAAAGTTTGACTTATTGAGAGTATTACAAAAATGTGACAGAGATAAAAAGGTAGACTCACACTGTTGGGAAAATGGCACTGATAGATTTGCTCAACACAGGCTTTTGAAAAACATGCATCTGTGAAGCACAATTAAATGAGGTATGCCTGTATATGTAAACAAAGTGGTAAGGTTCCTGATATATAAGTGTACAATGAAGGTTAGGTATCATTAGCATTATTGTTTATTGTCATATTAACAGAAACAGGTTGAGACACTTGTCTGGCAAGTTGTTTACACAACTTTTCATATGATAATGAAAATTATCACATGAAAAATTTTTATGTGTTAATGTTCCATAATCAGCATTCAAGATATTCCTTGATTGGCTGTCTTCAAAAAAATGGAGAAAATTCTGAGAACCCGAAAATAGTGGTTCTCTAACTTTAGTGTGTATCAGGATATGTTAGAGGTCTTGTTAAAATATTGATTGCAGTTGAAACTCTTACAACTATAAGTAGAGATCTTTGCATTTCAATATATGTAAACTACACCTCTATTAAAAATAAAAACAATCTCCAGAACTCTCAAGGTCATAAAAAACAAGGAAAGCCAGAGAAGCTGTCACAGCCTGCCTAGGAGACATGAGGACTAAACGTGATATCTTAGATGAGAGCCAAGACCAGAAAAAGTGAAAAATAAATGAAATCCAAATGGAAAAAAAAAAAAAAAAAAGAAAGAAAAGAAAAAATCAGATTGCTGAGTCCGGCCCCAGAGTTTCTGATTCAATAGGTCTGGGGAAGGGCCCAAGAATGTGAATTTCTGATAAGTTTTCCAGGGCCCAAGAATGTGCATTTCCAATAAGTTCCCCAGTGATACTGATGCTGCCAATCGGGGGACTCCATGCTGAGAATCACTACACTAGAGCATGCCTCACACTCTGTGATGCCCAGAGGGGTATACTTTGTGGCCAAGCCTGACTACTATGTTTGGAGGAGTATTGTCTGTAAAATTTTCAGTGAATAACCCTACCCTGAGTTGAAAGCATTTTCAAATGTCCCAAGCTTTAGAATGTGTGGTATTATAATCAGATCATTTTCTGTTAAAACACACACACACACACACACACACACACAATCTATACTCCTTGATGCAGTAAGAGGAATTTATTGGCTTGTGTGATTGGGAAGTTTGAGGCACAGGTGGATCCAGAGGATAATACAATATGTCCCAAGCTCCCACTCTCTCCATCTCTCTTGGTTCTGCTTTTGAGCCTTTTTCTTTGTGAGCTGACCTCAGTACCTCTTGCCAAGGACAGCTCTCTCTTCAACAGGCAAGATAGAAGTCACCTCACAGCTCACAATTACAAGGAAGAGAGCCACAATGTCTCCTGGTATCCTCAAGTGATATCTCATAGATCTATGACTGACCCTACTATAAACACATACCCACCAATCACTATAAACAGAGGAAACAATTACCATGATTGGCTAGCAGTTGGTTACATGACCCATATGGTGGCTGGACAAGTACTCAACACTTTGATTGAGGTGTGTGGCAGAGGCAACTGTATAGTGGTAGCCAATTCCACAGTCAGGAAAGAAAAAAAAATCTTAAAAAGAGGACCATGCTTTGAAACTAGAGAATGAACTCTAACAATGGAGAGAACAGCAGAAATGCTGAAGACAGGGAACTGGGAATAATAGAGCAGGCAACCCCAGTGTCAACGAATTCAAAACTGTAAGCTCATCCCTGCCACAGCACCCTACCACAGAAAACTTTTCATAGGAAGCCTATTCTTTCAGTTCCTTGATGATATCACATTCCTGTCACTACCACCACTTCTGCTACCTGGAATTCTACATACTGCCACTGCTATTTCCAAACCAGTTAAGTCTCTGTCACATGGCAGACACTCAGTATATGTTATTAAATAAATGATCAAAAGAAAGAAGTAGACAAACCAAGTTGAACCTGGGTAGGTCAAGTGAGCTTTCTGAACCCATTTGTTCATCTAAAAACAAAACAAAACCAGAATATATTTTCTGATTACTCTTGAGGGTGGATTTGAGAAATGTAATAAAAATGTACCTCTGAAAGTTGACAATAAAAATACAAATGCAAGGTACTATTATTAACAATGCTGTGTAAGATTTGTTGGTTTTCAGCATAGCAGTGACCAAGGCACCTACTAATACTGCAAAATAGAAACCTAGCAATGTTGCCTGATTTACCTCTGTCAGAACAGCTCAACTGTTATTATGACTGCTCATCTAATTCTTCACCTAAGCTGGCAGCTCTCAACCCTGGCAGGATGTACAAATGACATGGGAACTTTGTAATGCTCTGCTATCCAGGCTTATCTTAGAGATCCTGTTTAAATTGTGTGGGCAGGCGGCCCAGGCATCTGTATGTTTTAAATCTCCTTAGGTGATTCTTATGTGCAACCAGGGGTGAGAAGCACAGGTCTCAGCTTGTTATAGTCTCATTAGAACATAAGTGCTTCTCTCTAGCTCCTGGAAATAGGCTTTTTGGTTGACTTCAGGTGAGTTTCTTAAACCTCAGGAACAGTATATGAACTTGTTATTTCCCTTAACACAGCATCCTCCCCTTCGACAAGATGACAGGCCACTTTTGTAACAGTCTCTCAAGAAGAAATTATCTTCCAAATGTGTCTTTTTTGCAGGGATCTGAGCAGAGCAAATAAAGTAAACCAATTTAGCCATGCAGCTAAATTGATGGCATACACTATAAGCGAAATTTTTGTCTAAGAGATTTGCAGTTATTAAAATTTACTCCTGCTTCTAAATACTTAGTAAATTAAGAGAAAGCACCTGGGAGGCTAATTTAATTCGAGATATTGAATTCTGAGTTCTAATTACAGATGCAGTCTCTATTTACCAAATATTCTTTGCAAAGGTTAACTGGGGTGGGGCAGGAGGAGACAAATCATTTCTGTTGCTGCATTCGATTAATCAGAATATTATTGACTGCCTACTGTGTTCCAGGCAAAGTGCAACTGCTGGAGTTAGTGGGAGCCAGGAGAGGTAAGCAAAAGTAGGAAAGAAAGACAAATATTCAACCCGTATGCTCCCATGGGAAAGTTACAGAGACTGATTTTGTAGGGTAAGGTTTCTCAACTTCAGCGCTATTGATATTTGGGGCAAGATACTTTTGTGTTGGGGTTTGGAGGTGTGCACGGTATATGCTAGCAGCATTTCTGATCTCTATCTACTAAATGCCAGTAGCACACCCCCCGATTCAAGTCTCAAAAAAAATCTCTCCCGGCCTTGCCAAATGTCTCTTGCGGGAGCAAGATTACCCCTACTTGAGAACCACTGTTGTAGAGTGACCTCAGAACTAAGGCTTGACTAGTTTAGGAGACATTATTGTGAAGAGTTAATATTAATAACAACAACAGCAATAACTAATTATCACATCACTATGTACTAAGCAATGCACCAAGATTGTGTGTATATAATTCCATTTAATTCTCACAACTCAGACAAATGAGATTATTTATTCATGGTCACAGTGGTAATAGTAGAGTTAGGATTCAATTTCAAGTTCATCATCCTCTAAGACTCATATTTTTTCTCTTTTTTAGAAAGCTGGAACTCCAAGAGATAAGATATGCATGAGCCACAGAGATAGACCAGACCAATGGGTTTCAATGTGTTTTAATATTCTGGCAGGTGAGTCCTGGTCTTACATAGAAACCTTGGCATAAAAGCCCATGTGTTCAACACCCAGGTGAGAGCTGCCATCCCAGCACACCGTGAGAGCATTGTATAACAAATTCCTGATGCACCAGCGCTGGGCTTGGCACTGTACATGAGGCAGGCCCCTCCCTTCCAAAGGAGTACAGCCCGATAAACAAATCCCAGAAAGTTGGTCTTCCCTAGTAGAAAATTATGCATTCTCACACTGGGCATTTTTAATCGGTAGACTATACCTATTTCTTAGGACCCTGAAGGAACCAAATGTCCAGCGGGTATGGGTGGGTCTTGAAAATGCATTAGATTTCCACATAGTTTCATTTAAGGCTCCACACAATATCTCACACCTATAATCCCAACACTTTGGGAGGCTAAGGTAGGAGGATTGCTTGAACCCAGGAGTTTGAGACCAGGGTAGGCAGTATAGTGAGACTCCATCTCTACAAAAAAAAAAAAAAAAATAGAGATTAGCTGGGTTTCGTTCCGCATGCCTGTGGTCTCAGCTATTCAGGAGGCTGAGCTGGGATCATGCAACTGCACTCCAGCCTGGGTGACAGAGAAAAAAAAAAAATTGTTTAAGAAAAAGTATTTCCCTGAGAAATAATTTGGAAACAGATCACCACCGATCCTCTTGCCCTGTTAGCTCCTGCATTGTGAGCATTCTGTTTGTTCCTCCAGTGCAACAAGATTCCTTTTGCTTCTGGGTCTTTGCATAGACCATCACTCTTTCCAGAAATACTAACTCCATCCTCAACTTTCTGCTCCCCACCACTTACTCTTAGAAAGAAAACCACATTATGCCTACAAAGTCAAGTCATTATTCAATTTTCCCTTTCACAGGGAAGCTCTCCTAACTTCTCTAGCTATGCCAAATGCCCCTACAATTAACTCATAGTCTCCATTCATTCATTCATTCATTCAACTTGGGGAGTATGCTTTTTAAGCTTCTTCTGTGTTAGGCATTGTTCTTGGCATTGGAGAACATATCATAAATGACAAACCAGGTCTCTGTTCTTAACGAATAAAAACATTTTAGATATACTAGGCTGAATCATAACGAATCAATAATTTTTTTTTTGATGTAGTTTTCCTCTGTCTCCCAGCTTGGAGTGCAGTGGTGCAAACCGGTCCCTGCAACCTCACCTCCCAAGTTCAAATGATTCTCCTGCCTGTCTCCCAAGTGGCTGGGACTACAGGCACCTGCAACCACGCCTGGCTAATTTTTTGTATTTTTAGTAGAGACGGGGTTTCACCGTGTTAGCTAGGATGGTCTCGATCTCCTGATCTTGTAATCCGCCTGCCTCAGCCTCCCAAAGTGCTGGGATTACAGGCGTGAGCCACCGGATCAGGCCCAATTATTTCTTAAAAAAATTAGTAATTTATTGCGGTTCAACTGATGTTAAATAAAATGAATAAAGTAAAATAGGGTAATGTGATAGGACATTACTAAATATCCCTATTTTAGATGGAGGCACAGCGAAAGCTCCCCAGTTGGTTGGAACCTGAACTGTGAGAACTCAGCAATGGGAAGAATTGTGTAATTGTTCCAGGAGTGAAAATTAAAGGTTCAAAGGCTCACATAGGAGTAAATGTATTAAGACTGAGGCAGAGAAAAAAGATGAGGCTAATGGAGACAGAGAAGGAAATATGGGAGTTTGGAGGGAAGGTTGAGCCAGGTTACATGTGATTTAGTGGAAGTGTAAAGGAGTTGGTAGTGATAGAAAGTCAGTGGAGGGTTTTAAGTAGTATGAAAATAAATTTTATACACATTTTAAGAAGTTGTTGGCTGCTGAGAGCATTGTATTAAGGGCAAGAAGCAGAAAGGAAAAACCAATTAGATGTTAAATTCATCAGCCAAGTCAAGAAATAATAACTCCAGTTAGGGTGACAGTAGTATACATGAAAGGAAGCTCTGGAATTGGAAATGTATTTTGGAAATTGAATCAACTGAACTTCATGGTGGATGACAAAGGTGCAAAAAGGTGCACTAAAATACTCAAAAACCCTTGGTTGTTTGGCCCAAATACTGTTGGTGCCATTTTCAAAATGGGGAAGTCTAGGGAGGACACAGATGAAGGAGCTGGGGCAGGGGAATCAATAGTTCTATACTATATTTGTTCAGATACATGTTAGACAGGCAAGTGGTAATATCACGTGAGTGGTTGAGTCCTGAGCTGGAGAACAGTCAAGACCAAAGATATAATTTGTAAGTCTACCCATAGGTGACTTTATAGCCATGGGACAAAATCAGCTCATTTTGAAAAAGAACAGTAAGTTAAAAGATTGAACCCCAGAGCACTCCAGTGTTAAAAGTTGAGCACAGAACCAGAAAATGAGACAAAGAGAAAACAATCAGTGAGGTAGGAGGAAAAAAGAACAACAGAAAATATGGTATCCTTGAAGCCGAATGATAATATCCTCAAGAATGGAAAACACTTGTAGTCCTTACTGCTAACCCCTTAAGTGGAGATTGGCTGTTTTGCAGATGAGAAAAATGTCCTTTGACAATGAATCCACTATAAAAGCCTCAGGGAGAGAGTGCATCAGTGGGCCTTTAAAGGGGATGAAGGAATATGCCATTGATTTACTGGAGTTTGAAAGATAAAAAAAATAATAAAAAAAAAATGTAAGAATGATAAATGATCATTTTCCTTAGAGATTGGTCAGCCCTGAGTAATGGACCATGCATGCAGGAAAAAGATCTCTGGGCAGAGAGTTTGTGTAAATCACAAAGAGATAAAGCTGACACATACATTCCCAAGAAGCAATCATTTCATGGTAGCTGGTCCAAACTTTTCATCTCTACTTAAACTCTGTACCCTCTACTACCAACTGCCCCAGTGGCCCAATTCTCACTGCCATCTGCACTAACCTATGAATTGTGACCACTAACATTGACCTGGAAAGCTAAATATATATATATATACACACACACACACACACATATATATACACACACACACACATATATATCTCACTGTATATTTAATTTATTTTAATATAGATTAGACATAGATATAGACATGGGGAGAGTTACCCAAAGAGATAATAGCTCTTAGCTTTTTTTTCTCACCTGATCGATATGTCAACAATACAACAATGACACTGACTATAGTCACCAATTTTTAAACCTATGCTACACCAGGTTCTGTGTTGGAAAATTTATGAGTCATGAGCTTTTCTGGCAAGCTTAATTACATTGTCCAGATAATTTAATCAATTTGCATGGCTAGTATAATTCCCTCTAAAAATGAATGTCCTTTCTCTATAATAACTGTCTTTTGGACTAATTAAATAACTCTCTCAGGCCTCTACTTTGTTTTATCTCAGTAGACTTAGCCCATCTCTTATGACTTCTAGATACCTAGAGAAAAATAAATCATAAAACTTTTCTCTTTTTCCCCCCAGAAATGTACTACATTTATAAACTGGCAAATACAATTTGCAGGCCTTCATTTTTTATTCTCCTGTTCCTTTTCACACTGACTACTGTCATTTTCACTACCAAAATAAGGGTTATATGTGGAGATTTGAGTTTTAAGAGGTAGGCTGTTTCCCACTTGCTTCCTAATATTTATATGAATAATAATTTTACTCCATCAGTGTAATTTAGTCTCAGAAAATTAAAACCATCCTCAGTAATAAGTAGATGTAAAATAGACACATAGACTGGTTTTAAAAGAAAGTCTTATATGATATCTTTTTGAGACTACATTAAGGAACTTTGGGATACAGGTAAAGGGTCTTGAAAATTACTCACAACTGGTCTTCACGTAACTCCATACTTGATAAGTAAAACCATACCAGAAAAAAAATGTGTATTATCAGTTAAGATTTCTACTTTGAAAATTGTATTTCCCTCTTTGTTGAGTATAATTGAAAATTTCAGAGCAGAAAAATGGATGCAAAAAGTCAGTTTCTGAGCTTCCTTTCAGTTTGACAATGTATAAAATCCTATATTAATCAGGTGATTTTTAAATAAAAACTCCAACTGAATTAAGCCAAAATGAAACAAATGTGCACAGGTGGTTGGTTTTAGGCCCGGCTGGGACCTGGGGCTCTTTTCCCATCTCTGGGCTTCTCTTTCTTCTATGGAGTTTTTCTATCTCAAGTACACTTTTCCTAAACCATGGTATTCCTACTAAATTCCACAATCCTAGTGCAAAGAAACCCTCTTTTCTCAAAATTCTAACAAATTACTGACCTTTTCTTTGCTCCAATGGATGTGGGCCATTTCAACTGTGGTTGGAGGCTGGAACTTTCTGATGAGCCAAGCTTCTACCACGCAGCAACCACCTGAAATAGCAAAATAGATAATGGATGACAGACAGTTTCCCAAAAGAAAATGAGAACATCGTCACAAGAATCAGGGGGAGTAGATTTTTGGGTAGATTTAAAAAATAGATTTAGGTTTCTACTAGGGAACTAAGAAAAGCAACTCTTTTGTTTATATGTTTTTGTGGACAAATTTTCTTAGACATCTAAGACATAATACCTACTCACTGATTACATTGTGTTGCTTCATTAGCATGATTTCAACTCCAAGTTCTTCTCTGTGTAGGCCAAACACTCCCCTTCTGATAATAATTTCAATCCCTGATTTATCAAATAACATAGATCTACCAAAAAAAAAAAAAGACAGCTGCTGTTTTTATTTATAAACAAAGAATCCACCCTCTTCCATCTGAGATCTGACTTTTCTTAAGTTTTTTCCTTTTCTTGTATTGCAATCTTAAGGGAAAAAAGATTTTATCATTCACAATTCAAAAATGCCAATCCACACAATATCCTCAGGGGCACCAAGGCTTACTGGATGAGAAAGCTCACACTCACCAATCTGCCTGTTAATTTGTTAAGCTTCTGCTTCTTCCCATTGCTGAAGTTCCAATTCTTTGGGGGAGTATTTGTTACATTTAGATCTCCTGACATGTTTTCTTGATGAAAGGCAATGGCATCTCCCTGTTCAAAAGAGTGACAAGATAGAACAATTTCAGGGAGAAGAATCTGTGAAATTGATAATCATTGCAAGATTTCATTTGCACACAAGACTTTATATGTCTAGGGAGAGAATAGAGAATAG
Source organism: Papio anubis (assembly GCF_008728515.1). Lineage (NCBI taxonomy): Eukaryota > Metazoa > Chordata > Mammalia > Primates > Cercopithecidae > Papio > Papio anubis. The sequence goes on from NC_044977.1 coordinate 58,913,475, forward strand.
GCACTAGAAAAGAGGTCTCTAGTTCTGAGTGAATGAAAGTGCCTGAGGTCTGCATTTCTCAGTAAAATCCTAAACGGTCCTTAGGCCAAACTTTCTAGGATGGAAATTCTTCTGGGAGGCATGTTTCCTGCTTGATGAAATGCATTCACCCAACATGTATTACTAAACAAGCTAATCAATAAAATTAAGGGCAATTTGTTTGAAAAAGACAAATTGATGTTCGTCTGATGTTTAACACGGCCACTGCATATTTTCATATATCTCTAGAGGCTTAGTTGTAATAATGTGTGTGCTGTTATTCCATTTGTTCTTTTCACTTAACATGTTTTACAAGTTTCAACACAGTCTTTCTAATTAACATTTAAGAACCTTGCCGGTTGTTTTAAATCCTAGCTGTTATAGATAATATTTCAATGAATATTTTCCCGCTTATCTATTTTTAGTTTTGAAATGTTTTAAGTCCCTAGGAGTTGCATATCTATGCCACACAGACCAAAACACCATAGAATTGTGTCTCTGAAACAATGTATTGTCTTCCAAAAGTGCTGGGTAATTCACTCTGTCAGACACAGTGTAGGAATACAATGGTTTCAACACAAGGTTGACACTACAGGGTGTTAAGGAAGTAATGGACCCTGGCATGGGTTTAACCATTTGAGGATATCTAACATACACGTATGAAGGTTTTTTAACTTGAAAAAAAAAAATAAAGGAATGGCAACTCTCACTTCATCATAGAGTGGGGATCACAACCCTACATGTCCTCTTGGTTCCGGCAGGGAGTGTGAATTAATCAAGCAAGGTGTTAGGGAACCTGGAGGAAAAGATGAAAACTATGGAGAAATGAGGATGCATGCTCCATCTGCCCCTCTAAAGAGCTGCCTCTACTCCAGCTGAGATGTCCCAATTTCAAAATGTGGGCCACTCATTCAAATTCAATGTATATGAAACACATCAACACTTATCAGACAAGAAAGGAGGGGAGGGAAGGAAAAAAGGAGAAAGAAAAAGAGAACGAAAAAGAAATGAACAGTCGGTTTGAAACCCCATGTACAGACTTTATAATGTACCATTTGCAATGAACTTTTCTTTATGGAAGTAAGGCAAATTTCAATAAAAAGATGCCTTGTAAAACTGATTGCTGGGATTGATATTGATGGAAAGAAATACAAAATAAAAGTGCTAAGCAACCAGCAGCATCCAAAAGAAATGTCATTTATGATGATGAACGGTATGCATGCACAAAAAGCAGAATTTAATGCTGGGCTTTAGCAGATGTAATGATGTAGCATGATAAAGTAAGGCACAAAAGGAGTTGAACCACTCTTTCCAAATTACAAAGCTGTAAAACATTCAGCAGTCAAATAATAAAGAGAAAAAAAATTGTTTTACTTATTTAATTTGAGTAACTTACTTTTCTCCAACAACAAAATGCCTAGGAAGAACAATGAATTCAGGAGTTACATTATGACTGGTGCCCCTCTCCACTCATTTTCCAAGTGATTTCATTTGCTCAATAAGATCAGCTACCACAGGATAGTGAGAAATCTTAGTGTGTGTGTGTTTTCCCAGGTTTGCCTTTGTGATGTGAGAAACTATGAGTGACAGCACTAAGGGGAAAAAACCCTCTAATTCAGGGTAAGATATTGACAAGGGTAAGAATTCAGCCTTCCAACAGCAAAGCCCTTCCCCCATTTCTCAGTATCGTATAGTTTATTAAAGCATATTTAAGTAGAAGGCTGGGTATTTATAAATATGCATCATCACTTGAAGTTGTCCACAAGGCTGTTCACTGTCAAAAATGTAAGTGGACTGTAAGAAAAAAGAAGATTTGGAGGAATAAGGGGCAGGAAGTGACAATGGCCATAAAAGGAGGCATTTGCCATCAAGACAAAGACCCAGATGCATTTGTTGTTGGAAAATATTTCCAAGCTAAGAATGTAAGTGAAAAGGCAACTATATTAAGATATGTAAACAGCCTTTTGCTAGGATAATGAAAATCTCGGGACTGGAAGGAAAACAACCAAGGCACAAATTTAGGCCATTGTTCTTTGCTATTTTCTTTTTTTTTTCTGCTATCTTTTGGCAGAGTCATCAGTGTCTTCATTTTTGCAGCTAAGTACGTTTATGCTCAGACAGTTCACAGGGTTGTCATTAAGAATACATTGATTTTAAATGAGATACTGGGTCAAATATCCAGGTAACTTAAGCCAAGTTAATATTGAATCTGAACTAGCCTTACAGATGTCTTGATTCTTAGGTGTGTTTTTCCAATGTGTTATTGGAAATAAATTCTTCTATCACTAATGTTTTCCAAGCCTACGTGATTTGCTGAAGTTCTTGGTAAAGGACTTTCCAAGGCTTTCTTGGAGTAGTAAATAATCCCGTACAAGTTATTTTAATCAAATCAGACTATCACTCTCCTTTTCTCTCGTTCCTTGATCTAAAAGGTGCTGCTCCCATGCCACATAAGGCTATCTCACATTGTATCTCTCCTCCATGTCTGTTTCTCAATTTAGTTTAATTCAACCAACACTGTATTGGGGTGGGGGAATCTACTCCAGGTCTCGCCTTGTGAATTCAGAGATGAACCATATAATAGAGATGAATAATCTGCTCTCATTGTCATTATTACTTTCATAGATTGGGCATGTACTGTGTATCAGGCACCACACTAAAGGCTTGGTTGGTAGGCATCATCTCAACTGATTATCTCAGCAATTGAATATATTAGGGCTATTTTTATTCTTAATTTTAAAGTGAGAAAATTGAATATAAGAGATATGAAGAATTTTTCAAGGTTGTATGCCTCTTGAGAGAGAGATCCAGGACAAGATCTCAGGTCTAACTCCAAAGTATAGACTCTTAGCTGCTACTTAATATAAATGATAATGAAGAAGATAATAATGATGATAGTTAATATTTATTGAGCAACTTTTTATATTTCAGGTAAAGTGCAAGGCACTTGACATAGATTATAATCTTTTTCCATTAGAACAATCATCATGCAAGGTTAACAATGCTGCCACCCTTGATTATTAGATGATTAAAATTAAGGTATTTGGAAATTATGCCTTATGAAAGATCATTCAGTGTGGTCTCAATGAATAGGGTGGGTCTCTCTGCTATAGCAAAACCAGTGCTTCCAAATTTCACCTAGCAGGTACTGCGCATTAGTCTGGCTTCTGATGAATCAAAGGAATAGGAAGAAATTAAATAGCAAAATACAATGAATAGCCCTGTTTGCTTGTAGTAATTTGGGAAATAACCAAATAAAAGCAAACTAAATACAAAAGTCATAACTTCTTCTACTAACACTATTATAGAACTCCTTGGGGAATGTCATTGTCATTTAATTGTTAAGTCAAAGAGCCAGACCTATTTTGCCTGATGTTGCCCTTAGAGATCCACACCAAAAGTTGGTTAAGATGACTTAGTTTCAAGGGCCCCAGCTTCCAAGTAAACAGAGGTAATGATCCATGTGTTTTAGGATCCCGGCATCTGGCAGAATGTCTTGCAAATACTGTACTTAGTAAACATTTGTTTCTTGCAATTTTTGATGCTCAGGCATCAAGTGGTTAACAATTATTTTCCATTGACAAAAGTATTCTTTCATACCCCCTGAGGCGTTTTTTGCTTTAGAAAAAATGGTAGTAGTACATGGTTATTTTGGATCCATGAAAATATTAGTTATAATATTCTTCTTTTCCCACTCCATTACAGTAAAACTTATTTGAGAGCTATTAAATAATAAGAACATGATTTTTTAAATAAGATGATTTAAAAGGAGAGGTATGTTATCATTATTGTTTATTTATTTGACAAACATTGTGAGAGCCTGTTATGTGCTAGGCACTTTGCTGAACATGCTGAGGAAGACAAAGATGTATAAATATAAAGACATGGATAATCCTGCTAATAAATGTTGGTTTCAAGCTTCATTATGCTGAGATAAGCATCTTGTCTCATCTACAATTTGTTACCCACTTCATGAGTCTCCTTTGCAAAAACAATTAATGATCCTGTTAGCAAATGTGTAAACAATGGCTATTAAATACATAAATATACCCATTTGGCTACTTATTTCCTTTTGCCAATAAAATAAATCTTTTCTTCTCTATTAATAAATGGCTATACACAAAAATAGTTTATAGATAAATTGCATTTAGACATGAAAAAATGCCCTGAGTGTGCAGTGGTAGAAATTATATAGGTTTCTAGAAACAGGAGACACTAGAAAAATTAATCACATTCCTTCAGGTCTAACTGCCTGTGGCCTTCCTGGTAACATTTATTAAAGAATTAAAAGTACATTCATTTTCAAGACTTTTGTTACAAAAATCATAGCTTCACTATACCTTTAGAAATTATATCTGCAATTATATTAGTTAATACTTTGTTTTAATACGTTTTCTCTAGGAAATGTTTCTGCTCATTCAGACACTGACTATAAAAGCAAAATGAAGTGTGGAGTTTAAGTTATGATTTAAAAAACCCTATTGCTAAAAAAGGAGAGGTGGTAGTTTTACATTCTCATTGCCTTCTTTAAATAACTGTCCAATCTTTTACTTCACACTGGCAATACAGGTAATGAATATAAATGCTTTATATTTGTAGAGCACTTGGATTTTTATGTGCAGTAGTAAGGCAGATGAGATACTTTGGCCAAATCAACTAAAATGAGCATTATACATATTTTTTACCTTATTGAGGTACAACATACACACGTTAAAGTGTGTAAAGTGCACTAATCCTGAGTGCACAACTAGGTAAGTTTGTATACCTATATAATCACCACCCAGATCAAGACCTAGAATATTTCTAGAGCTCCATACATCTCCTTCATGTCCCCCTTAGTCATAACCAACACTCCCCGAACTCAGGATAACCAATAATATGGCTTCTATTATCAATGATTGTTTTTGTCTATTCTTAGACATCTGAGTGGAATTATGCGATATGTATTTTTGCATCTAGTTTTTTTTCACTCAACAAGATGGGAGCTTCATCTATCTTGTTGTGTGTAATTGGCTGTTGTGTGTAGTTAGTTCTTTTTAAATTATTGCTATATCATATTATATAGTATGAATACAATATGATATATTTACTCATCTGATTGATATTTCAGTTGTTTCCAGTTTTTGTGTATTATGTGAAAAAAAGTCTTACTGGATAAAGAAAATGTGGTACATATCACCATGGAATACCACAACCATAAAAAAGAATGAGATCATGTCTTTTGCAGGGACATGGATGGAGCTGGCAGCTATTGTCCTTAGCAAACTAACACAGGAATAGAAAGCCAAACTCTATATGTTCTCACTTATAAGTGGGAGCTAAATGATGAGAACACATGGACACATAGAGGGGAACAGCACACACTGGGGCCTATCAGAAGGTGGAGGTTGGGAGGAGGGAGAGGATCAGAAAAAATAACTAATGGGTACTAGGCTTAATACCTGAGTGATGAGATAATCTGTACAACAGACCCCCATGATACAAGTCTACCTATGTAACAAACCTGCACATGTACCCCTGAACTTAAAAGTTAAAAAATAAAATAAAAAAGTTGTCACTAAAAAAAAGAGAAAGAAAAAAATCTTTTAAAAAAGTGTGTTGTTTGTTTGTTTTTTGTTTGTTTGTTATTAGTATTATTTTTTTCACACTCTGTTGCCCAGGCTAGAGTGCAGTGGCATAAACATAGCTCACTGTAGCCTCTACCTCCTGGGCTCAAGTGATCCTCCTGCCTCAGCTTCAGCTGGGACTGCAGGTAGGTGACACAACATCTGGCTTTAAATAAAACTTTTTAAAGGTACAAATAAGCTAAAACAAAGTAATGAATACTCAGAAGATCAAAAAGTAAATTTAAAGAGACTGAAGCTGGCTTTAAACTTTGGAGTATTTGCTGATCCTGGTGAACTTCAACTTTAATGATCACTACCTCTCAGTTTGTATAGGATAGAACAATTCTCATCCATTTTGCCAGAGGAAAAGGATTTTGCTAGAAACTCCCCGCATTAAGCTAAAATGAGTTTTAGGGTAATCATAAATAAGCCTAGCTCTGCAGGAAGTTGCAAAAAAATCCACCCACATTAAAATGTAGTATGAAGTGCAGAAGTAAAAGAAATTCATTCTGAAAGTCTATGTCCTCAAATCAGACCCTGTGGGTTTGAAGCCCAATTTGTACTCCCTAACTGATCCTAAAAACCTCAAGTCTAAAATTTTGATTAAAGTTTTCATAGTACCACCCAGGTTCCTGGATAAAACAAATGCAAATTCTTTCTAGGAGAATTCACTTTCAACTGAGGCCTCAAAAATTTCCACAAAGTTAACTAAAATAATATAAATCATGAAACACACAGGAAATAAAACACCGGAGGAAGAAACAGCAGAAATAGATTGATAAAGATATTGTGTATTAGAATTATAAAATACAGATTATAAAATGATGACTATGATGAATGAAATAAGAAATTGAAAATATGAGTCAGAACAAATGATGGCAAAAGGATTAAGCATTTTTTTGCAAAGAAGAACAAGGACTAGCTCATATCAATAGAAAATACAATACAAATAGGACAAAATGGAATTGAAATATATAAAATACATTTAATCAGAATTTCAAAAGGAGGAAAGAAAGAATAAAAAGATAATATCTGAAGAGATTACAGAAAAAAACTGTTTGGAATCGAGCAAAGGCAATTTATTCATTTCACAATGCCAATAAAAAGGAAAGAAATAAAATAATAGTAAAAACAGAACCCACACCTGTATACATGATATTGACTAAGCAGAACACAAAGACAAAGAGAAGATCCTAAAATCAGTTAGACAGGAAAGGTGTACTATTTTCAAATGAATGAAACTGAACTGGCAGCTGGCATTTCAAAAGCAACAGCAGAATCCATTAGGACTGTAATAATGTCTTCAATGTGTTCAGAGTAATTAACGCTACTTAGAATTGTATACTAATCAAAAAATATCTTTTTGAAACATAGGTAAAATCAAGACCTATTGAAATGAATAAAAACCAAGAGTTTGTCACCAACAGATTTGTATTCAAGGGACTTCCGAAAAGTATACTATAGACAGGAGGAAAATGATTCCAGATGAAAGGTGAAAAAAATAAGGAAAAATAATGAGTAATAAATGTTGAAAATATGATAGGAAACATAAACATCAATCATATATAACAATATCCTATAAGATTAAGAAATCACAAATAGAAAAGAATATTGTATAAATTGTACTTACAGTGTTCTAAGATCTTTCTGTTGCAAGGAAGGGTAAAAGTTGATTAGTTTTATGTTTAATAATTAAGTGTGCATGTTAAGACACTAGAGCGACAATAACAGAATAAAAATAAAATTAACTTCCACAACAGTATAGGGAAAAATTGAATTATAAAAGAAAATATAAAAGAAGACAAGAAAAAAAATGAGCAACAGAAAAGTTAAGACAAATAAAAAAACACAAAATAAGATGATGGAAGCACATCCCAAAATACAAGTAGTTTTTTTTTTTTTAATGGATTAAACACTTTAGATAAAAAACATAAATTGGCCAGGCAGGGTGGCTCACACCTGTAATCCCAGAACTTTGGGAGGCTGAGGCGGGAGGATCAGTTGATGTCTAAAGTTTGAGACCAGCCTGGGCAACATGGCAAAACCCTGTCTCTACAAAAAATGCAACATTTAGCCAGGCCTAGTGTTGTGCATCTGTAGTCCCAGCTACTGGGAAGGCTGAAGTGGGAGCATCACCTGAGTCCGGGAGGCAGAGGTTGCAGGGAGTGGACATTGTGTCACTGCACTCCAGCCTGGGCAACAGAGTGAGACCCTGTGTCATAAAATAAACTAAATTGTCAAAGTAAATTAATAAAATTCTAGCCACATGATGTTTATAAGAGGCAAATCAAAATATTAAGACACAGGAAGTTCAAAAGAAGGAGAATTGAAAATATTTATTGAGCAAATATTAATTTTAAAAAGCTGAAACATCTATAATGTCTATATTAATATAAAACATAATGGACATTAGGGTAAAAGAAATTACTAGAAATTAAGAGGGTAACCACACTATGAATAAAAAGCTTAATACAAATGAAGACATAACAATTCCAAATGTGTTTGTACCTATAGATGTAGATACAGAAATTAACGGAATTATACAAATAAAACCCAGAAAAAGACCCACAAAAGTATAGTCAATTGATTTTTCTCAAAGGTCCAAAATCTATTCTGTGGGGGAAAAATCATCTTTTCAACAATTGTTACTGGAGCAAGTACTTATTTACAGATTAAAAAAAAAAAAAGAATTCAAAGTAAAACTCACACTTTATAGAAAAGTTAATTCAAAATGGACAGGTGATTTTCCACATTTAAAGGAAAACATAAGGGAAAATCTTTAGGACCTACACTTCTGTGAAGCATTCTTAGGCTCAAGAACAAAAGCACATTTCATAAAAGAAAAAAAAATCAATAAATTGAATTTAATCAAAATTTAAAATGTTTGCTCTGCCAAAGACCCTATTAAGGGGATGAAAAGACAAGCTATAGACTGGGAGAAAATATTTGCAATCCATGTATCTGGCAAAGCACTCTTATTATCTGGAACATATATAGAAGTCTGCAGGGTCTCCAGTTCCTCCCACCTTCATTCTGTGTCCTGGCCAAAAATCATGAAGTGCCTTTACTGCTCTGTGACCAGCCAGCTTCAGATTTTTCCCAGGGGGAAAACCTTGAACATTCCCAGGCACTGATAAAGATATCTATGTTGTTGCCAAAAACACTGAAAGAAAGTGGTCTCAGCCCTGGGCCAAATTCCTGAAACTTTCACATAAAGTCCATACCTCAACCCCTGGCTGCAAACATCCTAGGTAGAACATCTCTTTTCTTTTGCTGTTCATCATGAGGACCACTGCAGCACTCTAAGTTCCCCTAGTAAATGTTTTGGACTGATCACTTTGGCATTTAGTGTTTCTTTCTTGGAATCCTGACTAGCCCCATCTCAGCACAATTTGGGGCACTTTCTTGTGGAAATTCCCCTGCTGCTGCTTTTGGGGTGAGTCCCAAAAGCAGTTAGGCAGGATGAAACAATTGGCATAGTCAACAGGACTCCAAAGAAATGGGGCAAAGAGGAACTGATGGGGTACGTCCTGTAATGGTGCAAGGTTCTATGTGAGGCTTCTGTGGCCGGCTTGCTCCATGCTTGCAGGCCTCCCTGGGAATACCAAGATGCTCCAAAAACTCCAGTTGGCTTGATTAGCCTTATGGAGGGTTTGAAATTGCAACTGGCCAGCAAGGAGGCCAGGTTTCTAGCAACCGGGAAAGGCTGACCTCTGTTGTGGCCATCCACCTAGCAACAGAGGCTCCTCTGGCAGCAGAAAGCCAGGTGGGCAAGTTAGAGGAGGAATTACAACTGGAAAGAGACGTACACTCCACTCTGTTAGTTCCCAACAGGGTGGATAAAGTGGAAGAAGGGGAGACTGAACACACGGCATGCTGCTATGCCAAATGGTGCAGTAAGAAAATACCTAAAGCCCTGCCATCGTCCAGTCCCCCAACTGGGATGCCAAAAAATAGGAACCCTTAGACAGTGAAAGTGAGTCTGACAGATCCAGATAATGGAGGGGAACTTCTGAGGATTCACTCCCTCACACAGAGTAAATTAAAGTAAGCCCACAAGGCAGGAGCCTGAGGCCCTCCACTACTTGCCAATCAAACATATCCCTTGAGCGAATATACTCCTATAGAGGTTAATTGATCTGGCTAGCCATTTTTGCCAGAACCCGAAGGAGTTCTTAGCCACTTGGCTGGGAAGATTATGGGATGGTGGCACTGACTGGGTGGTTCTGTCTGGAAATGAAGCTGAAAATATTATCATTGTTACAGCATATCCTTCTATTGGGCAATGCTTACATGGCTCCTGTGCTACTCCTGCGATAGACCAACACATCCTAACCTATAGGGAAGCCTGGCCATCCAAGGGGTATACATACACCTGGGGATCCAGCACCTTGGAAGACAATCGAAGAGACCCAGGCTTTGTTCACGAACTGGCAATGCAGGTGGCCGTCTATGCCCCTGCTTTCCGGGGCATAATAATGCCACATTCATGGCCGGTATGTGCAATATGTTCCTAAAGGCCGCTCTGCCTGGGTGGAAGCAAACACTTCTTCCCATCTTAAGTCCCTTAGCAGGGGCTCTGGTTGAAATAAGGGAATTCGAAACTATGGCAGTGCAGCTAAAGTGAGGAGTGCTGTAATAATGGGGGAAACTTAAGGAGACAAGTAAAGGGAAAAGATAGAGATACAGCAAAATGGGTGTCAAGGGGTAAAATATGGCAAGATCTTCTGAAGACAGGTATGGAAAGAGAGAAAATAGACAAACAACTCAGTGAAGTTTTCCTTAGACTTTGAAAAGTCCTAAAGCCCAAGCAGTAGTGTGCCTAAGATTGATTCTAAACCCTCAGCAATACCTCTGGAAGAAGAATCCAAGGTAAAAGGGTAGTGAGCACCACAGCCCCTACCAGAACAGGACGGTCAAAGTTCTTCTTAATATAGAGCCATTTAGGGGGACCAAAGGCCCCATGTAGAAATAGTGATTCACTGGTACCCTTAAAACAAAGAATTTCAGTTCTGGCAGATACAGGAGCTGAATACACTGCTCCTGATGTATGTAGATGGATACAGAGATACATGCATCCCTGTGAGATGAGTACATCTACTGTTACAAATTAGGCATGTTCCACCAACCCCATGGTGGTTCTATATCTCCCCAACCCCTGAGAACATTGTGAGAATAGATACTCTCCTGGGAGCTGCCCTTGAAACAACTAAAGGTTAATTCCATCTCCAGGTAAGGGTACTAAGAGTCATGCTCCAAAAGGAGGCTAGATGGGAGCTGGTGGTATTATTCTGCCCAAGACAGGTGGTGTGTATCAAACACTATCATCTCCCAGGAAGGCACAGAAAGATAACAGCAACTATTCAGAAACTGGAGAAGGTGGAGATCGTGCATCCAGCGCAGAGCCCATACAACAGCCCTATATGGCTGGTGTGAAATCTTGATGGCACCTGGGGGATGACAGTTGATTACTGGGAATGCATAAGGTGACTCCATTAATACATGCTGCTGTCTTAAATGTGGTTCATATAGTGTATAGGCTGACTACTTGTTTAGGTACGTGTGTACTGTCCTGGATTTAGCAAACACTTTCTTTAGCATACCCTTAGATCCAAAGTCCCAGGACATGCCTGCCTTCATCTAGGAGAGCCAACGATTAATTTTTAAAGTGCTTTCCTGGGGTGTTTTTATTGCCTTACCGTCTGCCTGGTTTGATGGCTGGTGATCTCACGGTTTTGGGTGATATCTTAGCCCATTTGTATTGCCATAAAGGGAATATCTGAGGGTGGGTAATTTACAAAAAAAAAGAGGTTTATTTGGCCCATGGTTCTGCAGGTTGTACAAGAATTCTGGTGCCAGCATCTGCTCCTGGTGAGGGCTTCAGGCTGCTTCCACTCGTGACAGAAGGTGAAGGCGGGCAGACATCACACAGCAAGAGAGGAAGGAAGAGAGAGGGGAGGGAAAGTGCCATGCCCTTCTCAATTACCAGTTCTCATGTGAACTACAAGAAGTTATGCACCCCCTCAACAATGGTACCAAGTCGTTCACAAAGCATCCCCCTCCATGATCCAAACACCTCCCACCAGGCTCCACTCCAACACGGGGGATAACATTTCAACATGGACTTTGCAGGGCCAAACAAACCATATCCCAATCATAGTAGGTGATATGCTCAGCATTCACCAGGAACATTATATACAGATTTTGCTAATTTATACAGATTTGAGTATTTTGCACAGGCTACCCAAAAGGTTCTAGAGCACCTGTGGTTCAGCGGATGGGCCATCAACCCACAGAAACTCCAGGGGCCAGGGGGCATCATAAAATTCCTGGGCATGGTTTGTTGAGTAAGAGTTGGGTTTGCCACCAGCTGTGATTCAGTAGATTCAGGTATACCCATGGCCCCAAACAGTTAAAGAACTACAACCCTTTGTAGGTCTTCTAGAATATTGAAAGACCTTCATTTCCCCTTGGCCAAATGTCTCAGGCCATTATACTGCCTGATAAAGATGGGGGGCACATTGGGACTGGAGCATTAAAAAAGAAGTGTTTACTCAGGCAAAGGCCTTAGTGATGTAAGCACAAGCCCTACAAATGTTCACCCCTGCAAAACCATTTGAATTAGATATTTCTGTGACTGAGAAAGGAATAGGTTGGGCCCTCTGGCAGAGGGAGAGCAACCAACAAATGCCCTTTAGCTTCTACTCGTAATTGTTCAGGGGGCCTGAGCAATGCTATATCCTGTTGGAAAAATAGTTCCTTGCAGTTAACCAGGCCGTCTTGCAAACAGTGTCACTAACTGGAGATACATCAGTGGAATTTAAAACAGCTTACCCTATTAAGCATTGAGTGGATGGCCTATTTGCCATGTCCACATCATCTGTAGCACAAAATGGTACTCTGGTTAGGGGTCACACAGATCTCCAGCAGAGCAGGCATCTTACATCCAGCCATCTGTCTATAAAACTATAGGCCCAGTTGGGACCTAGACAATAAACTGTAGATTTAAAATCAGTCCCAACACCACCCCCAGAGAAATCTTATCAAATAAAGGAAGGAGAAAAAACCCACTCAAGGGTGCTTGGTACACAGATAACTCCAATGTGGGTCAGCTACACAGACGGACTTCCGTGGCTATGCAACCAAGTATCCACACCATATGGGTGCAGTCTGGAACAGGGTATAACAGCAAGTAGGCAGAGCCCTGAGCTGTCTGGATAGTGATGATGAAAGAGCCACACCCAGTAGCTCTGTGTACTGATTCCTGAGCATCCATGAAAGGGTTGACACTGTGAATAACTCTATAGGAAAAGGATCAATGGTCCATAAATGGAAGGCCATTGTTGGGGCAGAACTACAAACAGACATTTAAGACCGATTACATCAACCAAGGCTAAAGTTGCAGTGTTCTACATAGCAGCTCACCAACAGTCACCTCTTGGAGAAATATGAAAGCAGAAACCTGTCCCGAGCCCGGTCAGTGGTCACCTGGAAAAGCAGGTATAGCATATTGGATACATCAGAAGGGAGCTCATAGGGGTGCTGCATACTATTTGGAAATTGGTCCAGCACTCTGGCTTACTAGTGTCCAAACAAGACAGAGAAAAGACAATACAAAATTGGCCCAACTATTGCCAGGCCCCTCTTCAGCAAGCACCAGAGGCCACTGGAAATGTAAAAAGAGGGGAGAGAGCCATCAACACGTGGCAACTAGATTATATTGGCCCACTCCCTAATTGGTAAGGGATATCAATATACACTGACATGCATAAACACTGAGTGGCCCCTTGCAAGCTTTTCTCCATTGAAAAGCAAATCAGACCTTGACTATACAGAGTCTGCAATGTTTGCAACTAATGTATGGTACCCTAAAAACAATCATAGTGACCCAGGGAAGCATTTCCCAGGCTCCCTCATCCAAGATTGGGCAGAAAAGGAGCGCATGACATGACAATTTCATCTGCCCTACAGCCCACAGGGAGCAGGACTGTTAGAGAGGAAAAAACGACCTCTTCAAAGAACAAATTAAGCTCTTGACAGGACTCCCCTCATTGAGAAATTGGACTGTGGTTTAAATGGAAGTTGTATGTGCCTTGAATGAAGCTCCTATCATGGAAGGAAAGTTGGCTTATGAACATGTAATGAATATAAACAGTCAGGTGCAAGCCACAGGGGTATGGAAAAAAGCTAAGCCTGGAATTCAGTTCCACATGGACTGGCCTGATTTTATGCTCCCCTTGTCCCATAAACCCTGGGCAGGGAATTCTGAAGTGAGATCTGGGGTAGAAAGTACCACTGGGCTGGACTAGCAATCCTTCTTCCCCTGAGGTGGGAGGCTGCCACTGCCCTGGACTTGACCCCCACTTTCCTTTTCCATGAAGGGCCTGGGGAGACACACTGGCAGTGGACAGGCAGTGCCTCCATACCGCTGGGCACCAAAGTGGCACTAATACAGTGGATTTCACCCAGACTATCACTGTGGAGTCTACAACACTTCTCGCACTGGGACAGAAGGTCTGTACACCCCTCCCGGAAATGTTCCCAAGGCTTCTGAGATTATTGCAGAGGGAGAATCTAACACAAGTTTTATTACACAGGTGGGGCAGGAGGTCCCACCCTGTATTCCTAAACATTTTTTGTCTTTTTGCTGTTTGCTTGAGCTGCCTTCTCCTTTACTGTTATATCATCCCCTCCAGAGCTCGGATATCCCGTGAAAATGTTTTGCTGGCCTGGACCCACTGCACAGTCCATAGCCAAGGCTGATCTAATTGGCAGATACATGGCCTTATGCCCCTGAGTAGCTAAGGAGGAATGCCCTGGTAGACTGAGCCACTTTGTACAAACCCATATAACTGAACAACACATGGGAATGGGTACTCTAGATACCTCTGACATGTGTACAAATGTGATAGGGATGCGACATCGGGCAACCCTGAACACAATGTGAGTTTTCCCTGAACATGTCCCACAGGGAGGCAACAACCAAAGCCAAGACTTCCCTGAAGACAATCCCATCCTGGCAATAGGGATCATACTGGCAAATGCAGGATGGATTTTTGTGCCTCACCCCTACAGCAGGGATGCTCTCTGGGGTTAGAGAGATCTGTCGGGAACAAAGCAATCACTCCAAAGACACTCAGGTAAACAATACCAGATACCTAGGGCTCCTCCCAACTGCTGGAAGCCAACACATTGTTATACTTAGGGACACAGACTGATTTGCCACAGACTGGTAGGCCAGCAACATATTGGATTGCTTGATTGGTACCTAGTAGCTCAGTAGTACTCACCTCTGGCCCTGGGTTCCCCTAAGATGGCTTGGATGATATACCCTTGGCTTCATGTAGGTGCCCTCCAGGATCTCTGACAACATCCCTGTCCCCCTCATTGAGTCCATCTGTAGGGGCTGGTGAAGTAGGTCTGTTTTTGTTTGCTTGTTTTTGGTGGGATGACTGATTGACTGTATTTGTACCCCTGGAAGGCTCTGTTGCTATTGTGCAGAAGGTGGAAGCCTTCAAAGATACGTCTTCAGAGCTCTGAATGACACTGAGCATGGTTTGGAGTCCTTGAACACTGAAACAGCCACATTGAGAAAAGTGTCCTATGGAACTCAATAGCTCTACACATGCTGACAGCTGAGCAGGGAGGAATCTGTGCCCCTTTAAAACCTGAACGATGCCAAAGAAGCTGATGTTAATCAATCCCTCCTTCATTTACAAAAGCAATTACAGCTAATAGACCACAGGGGTTTGACTCTTGGTGGCTTACAATACAATCATAGTTTTCAGAATCGGAGCCTCAGTGGAAAGCACTGCTAGTAAGCCTTTGGGGAACTGTGATTTTAGGTCTCGTCACATGCACCTGTATTTACTGTTGCTGTTTTGTTGGCAATGTGTCATAAAGTTAGGGAAAAGGACCTTACAAGCAATTCCATCCTTTCCTGCCAGCTTAGGGAACATCTCAGAAGAGATGGGTGTGTGAAATTATAAGAGCCAGTCAGGGGTGTAAATTGTAGTCCCCCAACTTTCTTTCCATCTCCTGACCAAACATCACAGAGTGCATTGACAGCTCTGTGACCCGGCGAGCTGAAGGTTTTTCCCAGCAGGCTTGACCAAACTAGAGCCTTGAACATTTTCAGGTACTAATAAAGGCATCTAGGTTGTTGCCCAAATCACTGAAAGAAATTAACCTGGTCCTGAGCCAGATTCTTTAAACCCTCATATAAAGTCCATGCCCTGAACTCCTCACTGTGGACATCCTAGGTAGAACACCCTTTTTCTCTCGCTGTCAGTAGTGAGGACTTCTGCAGCATGCTGTAAGTTCCCTTAATAAATGCTTTGAACTCATCACCCCAGCATTCAGTGCTTCCTTTTTTTGGAATCTCAACCAGCTTCATCTCTGGATGGCTTGGGCACTCCTTTGTGGGAACTCTTCTGCTGCCCATTTGGGGTGACTCCAGGTGCAGATTAGGTAAGATGAAACAGTCTCAAAACTCAACAGTAAAAATCAAGAAATCCATTAGAACATGGGCAAAGGACATGAAGAGATATTTTAGCAAAGAGGATATACAGATGGCAAATAAGCACATAAAAAGATGTTCAGTATCACTATTCATTAGGGAAATGTACATAAAGACCATAATAAGAAATGATGATCCATTCTGTTAAAAATTTCTATTACAACAGGTAAAATAAAAAATATTGACAATAGAAAATGCTGGCAAGGATGCAGAGAAAGTGCAGTTTCTTAAAAAACTAGGCATATACTTACTAGAGGACCCAGTAATTATACTTCTGGACATGTATCCAGAAAATATAAAATGTATGCCCATACAAAACCTGTAACAAATATTAGTAACAGCTTTATTTTCAATAGCCAAAAACTGAGAGCATGTCGCTCAACAGCTAAATGATTAAACAAAATGTGGTACATCCATACCATACACTACTATCAGCAATAAAAAAACAGTAAACTATTAATACAACAAATTTGGGTGTGTCCCAAAAGCATTATGCTGAAATTGAAAAGCCAATCTCAAAAGGTTGCATACTTTGAGGTTCAGGTTATATAACATTCTCAAAATGACAAAATTATAGTGATGGAAAAGAGCCTGGTGGTTGCCAGGGGTTAGGGATGGCAGTAAGCAGGATTTCAGTCTAATTATAAAAAAGAATAGAAGACCTTAATCTTCTATTCCCCTAAATAGATCTGTGTCTTAATTGCAGTGGAATCAGTGTTGAGAAATCTACACATGCAATTAAATGACACAGGTCTAGCCACACACATTGTGCCAATGTCAATTTCCTGGTGGAGATTACATACTATAGTTATACAAAAATATAATCATTGGGGAAAACTGGGTGAAGCATAGGCAGAATCTCTCTGTACTGTTTTTGCAACTCCTATCACTCTATTATTTTAAAATAAAAAATTAAAAATAAATTAGATAAATCCACCATCATAGCGGGTGACAATGTATGGCCATGTCCCAACCCAAATCTCATTTTGAATTGTAGTTCTTATAATTCCCACATGTCTTGGGAAGGACCCAGTGGGAGGTCTTGGGTGGGTCTTCCTCATGCTGTTCTTGTGATAGTGAATAAATCTCATGAGATCTGATGACTTTATAAATGAGTGTTTCCCTGCACAAGCCCTCTGGCCCACCAACATGTAAGAAGTCCCTTTGTTCTTCCTTCATCTTCCACCATGATTGTGAGGCCTCCCCAGCCATATGGAACTATGAGTCCATTAAACCTACTTCCTTTATAAATTACTCAGTCTTGGATATGTCTTTACTGGAAGCATGAGAATGTACCAACTTACGGATACCAGGAGTGGGATGCTGCTATAAAGATACTCGAAAATGTGGAAGCGACTTTGGAACTGGGTAACAGGCAGAAGCTGGAGTTGTTTGGAGGGCTCAGAAGAAGACAGGAAGATGTGGGAAAGTTTGGAACTTCCTACAGACTTGTTGAATGGCTTTGACCAGAATGCTGACAGTGATATGGAAAATGAAGTCCAGGCTGAGGTAGTCCCAGATGGAGATGAGGAACTTGTTGGGAACTAAAATAAAGGTGACTCTTGCTATATTTTAGCAAAGAGACTGGTGGCATTTTCCCCTGCCCTAGAGATCTGTGACTCTTTGAACTTGAGAGAGATGATTTAGGGTATCTGGTGGAAGAAATTTCTAAGCAATAAAGTGTCCAAGAATTGACTTGGGTGCTGTTAAAAGCATTAGCTTTATGTATTCACAAAGATAAGGTTTGGAATTGGAAGTCATGTTTAAAAGGGAAGCAGAGCATAAAAGTTTAGAAAATTTGTAGCCTGATGATGTGATAGAAAATAAAAACTCATTTTCTGAGGAGAAATTCCCTGCTGCAAAAATTTGCATAAATAATGAGGAACCAAATGTTAATCACCAAGACAATGGGGAAAATGTCTCCAGGGCATGTCAGAGGTCATCACAACAGCCCATCCCATCACAAGCCAGGAGGTCTAGGAGGGAAAAATGGTTTCGTGGGCTGGGCCCAGGGCCTTGCTGCTTTGTGCAGTCTTAGGACTTCATGCCCTACAACCCAGCCATGGGTTAAAAGTGGACATTGTGGAACTCAGGCTGTTGCTTCAGAGTATGCAAACTCCAAGCCTTGGTGGCTTACATGTGGTGTTGGGCCTGCAGGTGCATAAAGTCAAGAATTGAGGTTTGGAAACCTCTGCCTAGATTTCACAAGATGTACGGAAATGCCTGATGTCTAGGCAGAGGTGCGCTACAGGGGTGGAGCCCTCAAGGACAACCTTGGTGAGGGCAGTGTGGATGGGAAATGTGGGTGCAAGTCCCCACACAGAGTCCCCACTGAGGCATTGCCTAGTGGAGCTATGAGAAGAGGACCACTGTCCTCCAGACCCCAGAATTGTAGATCTACTGATAGCTTTCACTGTGCATCTGGAAAAGCTGCAGACACACAACACCAGCCCATGAAAACAGCTTTGTACCCTGCAAAGCCATGGGGGTGGAGCTGCCCAAGACCATGGGAGCCCACTTCTTGCATCAGCATGAACTGGATGTGAGACATGGAGTCAAAGGAGATTATTTTGGAACTTTAAGTTTTGACTGGATCTTAAAAATCAACATAGATATTCTAGCTTTACTGATGGTAAGATTCAACTAGCACCTGAAAATGTCTACAAGAGTTCCCCAAAGGTGAAAGGACCACATCCAAAGCTTTCCTTACACAGAGGTATAGAAATAGTTTGTCAGGTGTATGTCTGATTACAGTGCAATGGAAAATGACAGGCTTTAAAAACTTGGCTCTAAGGCTGTAAAGACTTTTCAGGAAATCATCTATAATATGGTAAAAATAAACTAGGCTTAATTGAAATTTTACTCCGAGTTCTGATATTCCATTTTTTTACACAAAATCAACTCATTTAAAAACCAGATGGAATAATTTGTAAAAAAAAAAAGGGAAAAAAATGCAGAAAATCTAAGGAAATATGAATCATCAACCATATCAGAAAACTGAAGCTTTAGGTTAAGGTGTGGCACCCGTGTATCATTTTTATTCCCCAGTCATTTGTTTCCAATCCTTGCTGAATCTTTAAGCCTTCTAAAGTCCCTCAAAGCTCTCATCAATACTTGAACATGGGTCAATATACCACTAGCAGTCACATCAAACAGGAAACAAAGACCACTAGCAAAGGACCAACTACAAATGATGTCAAGGAAAATTTAGAGAGCACAAAAAAATGCTTCATTTCTTGGCTATTTATTTTTCTGGATACCACATTGATTTTCATGGCAGTATCTTTTATTTGTTTTTATTTGTTGTTGGTGCTGTAATCCTAAGGAAATTTGAATTTCAGCATCTAAGCTCTATTTCAGGTAAACAAAGCAAAGGTGTAGCAAAGTATCTTTCAAGTTAGTATCTTCCCTCATAATCTGAGCTCCTTGAGCCATGTTATTCAATCCCTTGTATGTCTGTGCATCCATTAATATTTTAAAAAATACTTTGTATCTGTTGTCTTACCCCTAAAAATGGAGTTCAGAAAATATTGTATGCATTATTTTAACAAGTAAATGCTGATTATCTAATCTGCACATGTATTTTGCTAGATGCTGGATCGATTTTTCTTCAGAAAATGGAATAATGTAAGTAGTAGCATCTGGCAAATGTTAGAAGTTGAAATTTTCCCTACCATTTTATTCCACTGATCAAGCTTGCATTCATTCATTCATTCATGTGTCCATGTGCAGTAAACATATACAAAATCCTCTTTTTATGCTGGATTCCATAGAGGGACTTAACATCTCTATACTTGAATTTCCTTATCTGTAAAATGGGAATGATAATAATAATAGTATTTCATTAAGTTTTTGCCAGGAATGAGTTAATGTGTCTGACACCATGGGTCTGGCATATGCAAGGCCTATGCCTATATTGATTACTGTTTCAGCCTCAGAACTTTAGGAAGTATTACCTGAGGCACCCCATCAAGCACCCCATTATGGTAGCATAGCTTTTATTTGGAAGGTGTAAGCCCAAAACAGTGAGGGTGAGATTAAAAAAAAGAAGAGGAAGAAAAGTGAGGCAAAGAAAAAGTGATGTGAAATGATGTTTCTCCACTTTACAACAAGCTTCCACGAGACCAACAGGACACTCAGGAGATATGTTTGCCTGTCACATACAACTTCTCCAGAAAGACTGCCAAGAAGAATCACATCTTTGGGCAGTCTGTTAGAGAGAGGAAGCTGGAGAAATTAATCTGCCCAGGTCTCTTCCACCTTTCATTTTCCATTGAGCAATCCTCATCCCTTACATCTTTGCAAGTTGCAATACCTGACTACTCTGAGGCTTTTCAGAAAACCAGATCCCACACTCAGTGCTGTTGTGTTTCATCCTCACAGTTTTTTCTTACATGCTACTTGCTGTCAATAAAGCTATAGAATGAGGACCAAACACAACACTAAGGTTGCCTTTGAATCAAACCTCATTTTCACAGCTCTCAGCATACTGCAGCAGATACAAAGCAGACCTTTGAAATTAGTCAAGCAATTTTGAGCTCTAGATCTGCTACTATGTAGCTGTGCAAATTTTTTGAGTTGTCTGAGTCTTGTTTTCTTCATCTATAAAAGGGAAACGTTAATATCTACCTCATAGAGCCGTTATAAAGGATGAATGAGCAGTAAAGTAATTAGAGCTGTGATTGGCACATAAATGTTCAGTAAATGTTTACTACAACCATAATTATCATTGCACACAAATGAGAAGACAAGGAAAGCCCATTCAGACCACTGACTGTGAATCTACTAGGATCACACTGAAAGGAACACATTACAGCCTACAGCTACACCGGAAAAGTAAAACTGAGTAACAACTATGATGGATTGGATTAACATAGAAAGCCTGAATAAATAATTCAGAATCCAAACTATATATTTCCCTCACTTGCCTGAATTATCCAAAAAGTTGCCACGTCCCCACTTCAATTTTCCTTATAGATGCTGCCATAAAGTCACATGCTTATGTGTTTCTTTGACAGTCATGCTTAGAAATGCGTCACTAGAATCAAAATGCATTGAGATCAGATGTTATCAAATCCTATTTTATTCTCCCCAGACAGAGTCATACAGAGCCTTAAGACCTGCAGCAGTGTTCACTGCAATATATTTATAACAACATTGCAGTGAGCAATGATATCACTACAGTCTTATTGATGGATGCCTGCCTGTGAGATGCTTAAATTTTTAAAACCGTCTTCTTGCAGATTGTTCTACACACTCCCTCCCCGCTTGCTTGAGGCTTCAAATGGCTACTTTTTGATATTAAAACAAGCACGCTATACAAGAGACCTGTTTTACATCATAACAAAACAAAAACTTAGGTTTTTAAACACTGTTTGACTTACCTTAGGCAGAGAAAGAAAAATAAAAAGCTCCCATTTATTTAACCTTCTTGCTTTTTAATAGATGTATGTTTTACTCCTCTTCACTCCTCTTTCTTTTGAACCTAGAAAAACTAGAATTAAAGAGGATACATTAGGAGAAAGAAAAAACTCAGACTAATTTTCTTTAGATTCCAATGAGTTACGACACCAACTGTCTTAGTTCAAGCCTAATATATTAATCTGTACTCCAATGATTTGACAAGCATATTTGATGCAACTAAACTGGGTGAAGTTTAGGCACAGGTCTAAACACTCGTTCTCAATATTACTATCAATTATGCTTGTTAAAAATTTCAGATTTTCATGCATTGCATCCCGTACTGATATTTTTATTCAGGAAGTCTGGGGTGATAAGTAGGTATCTGCATTTTTAACAAGTACTCCAGGTGATGA
Source organism: Papio anubis (assembly GCF_008728515.1). Classification (NCBI taxonomy): domain Eukaryota; kingdom Metazoa; phylum Chordata; class Mammalia; order Primates; family Cercopithecidae; genus Papio; species Papio anubis. The sequence continues at coordinate 58,935,434 of NC_044977.1, forward strand.
TCCTGCTACCAGTAATTCATGAACCACAGTTTGAGCAACTGATTAAAGTGTGTATCAGCCATTTATAAACCAGAGTCAGAAGAGAAGGTGCATCTGTCTTCAGTAACTCTGACATAATAGCACAAAACACCTGGTAGCTGAATACTAAGACTGCTGGAAGTTCAAGAATATTTATATTGAAGGTAATAAAATGCTGGTGTTTTCCCCAAATTCAATGAAAATCATAGCTGCCTCATCCAAAAGCAACTGATTAGTTTCTCAGTACTTTTTACATCCTTGCTGATGTGCTTGCATTTCCAGATCAAGAAAATTAAGCCAAGCTTCTTTGACTGGTTTCTAAGAAGACTCTCTGTTTTATACAACCTTCTATGGTACTCAGGAAGAAATGATGACTGATTCATTCCAAAGATATTCCCATACATACAACCAAGAATGTTTCAAGAAACTTCTACTGAATTCAAAGCATGTTTCGCTTCGAATTTTATGTGATTCATGACCTTTTTCTTGCTATTTGAATTTTCCTACTGAGTCTTTCCTCCCAGTTGTTTAATGATGTTCTGCGGTGACCTCCCACAGCTTCAAAGTAGCACCAGTAGAAAGCCCACAGATGCATGAGATAAATACATACCTAATGTGTTCAAAATAACAGTAATGAGCACATATGCTTCCAGGCAAAATGGCTGCAGAGCAAGTGTGGAAAATAGATTCTGCCTCCATGCTAATTTCAGTTAATTGATATTGGCTTCCATGTAGGATTTTATTATGACAGACTGTGGGGCCAGATTTTCCAAGGAAGATTTTAACCTAAAGAATAAAAACTAAGTAAGAAGCAACCCAGTATTTTATTTTTACTTATACCAGTGCTCAAGTTATTACATGCAGGCATCAGATAAAGCTGAATTGGGAAAACTCAATTTGGTACAAGTAATAAGTAGGCCCTGTTGCTTTCTTATATGCCTATCTTCATATAGGGGACCTCATTTTATTACATTTCACAGATACTGCATTTTTTACAAATTGAAGGTCTGTGGACACCCTGAGTCAAGTAAATCTATCAGCAACATTTTTCTAACAGCATGTGCTCCCTTCAGGTCTCTGTGTCATATTTTGATAACTCTCTCAATATTTCAAACTTTTTCATTATCATCATATCTGTTACAATGATTTGTGATCAGTGATATCTGATGTTATTATTATCATTGTTTTAGGGCACCACAAACTGCCCAACATAAGATGGAAAACTTAATTGATAAATGTTGTGTGTGTTCTGACTGCTCCAGCAACTGGTCATTCCCCCACCTCTCTCTCTCTCTTCAGTCTTCCCTATTTCCTGAGACAACAATATTGAAAGGAGGCCGGTTAATGACCCTACAATGGCCTCTAACTATTCAAATGAAAGGAAGACTCACACATCTCTCACTTTAAATCAAGAGCTAGAAATGATTAAGCTTAGTAAAAAAGGCAAGTTGAGAGCCAAGATAGGCCTCTTTCACCAGTTAGCCAAGATACGAATGCAAAGAAAAAGTTCCTGAAGGAAACTAAAAGTACCACTGCAGTGAACACATGAATGACAAGAAAGCAAAACAGCCTTATTGCTGATATGAAGAAGGTTTGAGTGGTCTAGATAGAGCTACAACATTCTCTTAAGCCAAAACCTAATCCAGAGGAAGGTCCTAACTCTCTTCAATTCTGTGAAGGCTAGGAGAGGTGAGAAAGCTGCAGAAGAAAAGTTTGAGGCTAGCAGAGTTTGGCTCAGGAGGTTTAAAAAAGAAGCTGTCTCCATAATATAAAAATGCAAGGTGAGGCAGGAATTGCTGATGTAGAAGCTTTAGCAAGTTATCCAGAAGATCTAGTTAATATTATTCATGAAGATGGCTACACTAAACAACAGGTTTTCAGTGTCGATAAAAACAGCCTTATATTCAAAGAAGATGCCATCTAGGACTTTCATAGCAAGAGAGAAGAAGTCAATGCCTGACTTCAAAGCTTGGTAGGGCAGGCTGACTCTTTTGATAGGGGGTAATGCAGCTGGTGACTTCAAGTTGAAGCCAGTGCTCATTGACCATTCTGAAAATCCAAAGGCCCTTAAAAAATATGCTAAACCTACTCTACCTATGCTCTATAAATGAAACAAAACTTGAATGGCAGCATATCTGTTTACAATGTGGTTTACTGAATATATTAAGCCCACTGTTGAGACCTACTGCTCAAAAAGAAAAAAAAAAAAAAAAGGTTCCTTTCAAAATATTAATGCACAGTGAAAATGCACCTAGTCACCCAAGATCCCTGATGGAGATGTACAAGATTAATGTTATTTTCATGTGTACTAACACAACAACCATTCTATAGCCCATGGATTAAGGAGTTTTTGACTTTCAAGTCTTATTTAAGAAATACATCTTGTAAGGCTATAAATGCCATAGATAGTGATTCAGCTGATGGATCTTGGCAAAGCAAACTGAAAACCTTCTGAAAAGAATTCATCATTCTAGATGCCATTAAGAATGTTCATGAGGTGGAGAAACAAGGTGGCTGAAGAGAACCCTCCAACAATCATCCTCATTGCAGGAACACCAAATTGAACAATTATCCACATAAGAAAGTACATTCATAAGAACCATAAATCAGGTGAGCAATCACAGTACCTGGTTTTGATATCATAGCAAGCAAAGAGGCACATAATAGGATACAAAAGACAGTCCTGAATTATCTACACTGCCCCTCCCCACCCCACCCTTACCCCCTGCAGCATCATGTGGCATGGAGAGAGAATCTGTGTGCTTGGGGAAGGATAGCAAAGTGATTGTGGTACTTTGCACTGGAACTCAGTGCTGCTCTGTGATAGTGGAAAGAACACAAGGCAGAATTCAGCCAGCACATGTGGAGGGAGTATTTAGACCAGCCCTAGCCAAAAGGGAATCATCCATCCCTAAATTCAGAACTCGAGTTCCGGTTAGCCCCACCACTGGGGGCTAAAGGGCTCTGGAGTCCTAAATAAATTTGAAAGGCAGTCTAGACAACAAGGACTGCAATTCCTGGGTAAGCTCTGGTGCTGTGGAAGGCTGTGCTAGGGCCAATGGACCTGGAGTGCTCACAACCCAGTGAGACACCAGCTGGGGCCACCAAAAAGTGCTTGCATCACCCTTTCTCCAACTGCAGAGAGTACAGCTTGTAACTTGTGGAGAGACTCCTTCTGCTTAAGAAAAGGAAATGGAAAAGTAAAAAGGATTTTGTCTTGCAACTTGGGTACCAGCTCAGCCACAATAAAATAAAGCACCAAGCAGACTCATAAAATCCATGATTCCAAGCCTAAGCTTTCAGATGGCAGTTCTAGACCCACCCTGGGCTGGAAGAGAACCCACTTCCCAGAAAGGAAAGATCCAGGCCTGGCGAGATTCACTATCTGCTGTCTAAGGAGGCCTTGAGCCTTGAACAAACAACAGCAGTAGCCAGGCAATAGTCACCACAGGCCTTAAGCAAGACCCAGTACTATGCTGGCTTCAATAGTGATCCAGCACATTCCCAGTGGTGGCTGTCACATGAGTGCTTGTGTCACCCTTCCCCCAATTCTAGGCAGCTCAACACACACACAGAGAGAGAGACTTTATTTGTTTGGTGGAAAGTAAGGAAAGAGGAGAAGAGACTCTGTCTGGTAATCCAAGGAATTCACCTGGATCTTAGTAGGATCAACAATGCATTACACCTATGAGTCTGCAAGAGTCACAGTGTTACTAGGCTTGAGGAACCCCAATGCAAATATGGCTGCAGTGACCAAAGTTTTAAGACTTAGATCACAACACTCACTTCCCTTTGAATACTTGGAAAGCCTTCTCAAGAAGGATGGGTACAAACAAGCCCGAACTGTGAAGATGAAAATAAACTTAACTCGTCAATGCCCAGACATTAATGAACATCCATAAGAATCAAGATCAGCTAGGAAAACATGACTTCACCAATTGTACCAAATAAGGAACTAGTGACCAATCCTTGACTGACAGAGATATGTGAACTATTAGACAGAGGATTCAAAGCAGTGGTTTCAAGGAAGCTCCAAGAAAATTAAAGATAACACAGCGAAGTAATGCAGAACTCTATCAAATAAATTTTAAGAAGAGATTGAAATAATTTTTAAAAATCAAGCAGAAATTCTGGAGTTGAAAAATTCACTTGGCCAATTGAAGAATGCATCAGAGTCTCATTATAGTAGAGATGATCAAGCAAAATAAAGAATTATTGTTTGAAGAAGACTCTTTGAAAACACACAGTCAGTGGAAATAAAAGAAAAAAGAATTAAAAAGAATAAAGTGTACCTATAAGATTCAGAAAGCTGCCTCAAAAGAGCAAATCTAAGAGCAATTGGCCTCAAAGAGGAGGTAGAGGGAGAGGTTAAAGTAGAAAGATTATTCAGAGATAATCATAGAGAACTTTCCAAAACTAGAGAAATATATCAATATTCAAATACAAGAAGGTTATAGAACACCAGACAGATTAAGCCCAAATAAGACATTTAATAATCAAACTCCCAAAGGCCAAGGATAATGACAGTAACCTAAAAACAGCAAGAAAAAAGAAAAAAATAACATATAAAAGAGCTTCAATACATGTGGCAGCTGACTTCTCAGTGAAAACCTTTCAGGCCAAGAAAGAGGGTCATTATGTATTTGAAGTGCTGGAGGAAAAAAAAAAAATCCTAGAATATCATATCTGGCAAAAATATCCTTCAAAGATAAAGGAGAAATAAAGACTTTCCCAGATAAACAAAAGCGGAGGGATTTTGTCAACACCAGACCTGTTCTACAGAAAGGCTAAATTGAGTTTTTCAATCTGAAAGAACAGAACATTAACGAGTAATAAAAACTGAAGGTACAAAACTCCCTGGTAATACTAAGTACACAGACAAATACAGAATATTATAACACTATAATTGTGGTATAGGAACTACCCATATCATGAGTAGGAAGACAAAAAGACAAACCTATCAAAAATGATAATTATAACAGATTCTTAAGACATAACAGTGTAATAAGATAGAAATAGAAATAGCAAAAAGTTAAAAAGTATGGGTGATGAAGTTAAAGTGTAGAGCCTTTATTAGTTTTATCTTTGCTTGTTTATTTGTTTGGTTGGTTTTCTAATTAGAAAATAATGGGTAATAAGATGTTATTTGCAAACCTCACGGTAACCTAAAATCAGAAAACCTCCAACAGATACACAAAAAAATGAAAAGCAAGAAATTAAGACACACCACCAGAGAAAATAACGTTCACACAAAAGAAGATAGGAAGGAAGAAAAACAGGTAGGCAGGCAGGCAGGCACAGAAGACCAAAAAACAACAGGCACGCAGGCAGGACCAAAAAGCAACCAGAAACCAAATAACAAAATGGCAAGAGTAAGTCCTTACTTATCAATAATAACATTGAATGCAGATAAACAAAACTCTCTAATCAATTTAAATACAAAAGGCTAAATGGGTTTTTTAAAAATTCAACAATCTGATGGCTACAGGAAACACACTTTACCTAAAAAAGACACACATAGACTGAAAATAAAGGTATGGAAAAAGGCACTCCATGATAATCGAAACTAAAAAAGGGAAGGAGTAGCTATACTTACCTCAGACAAAATCAATTTCAAGACAAAAACTATAAAAAGAGATAAAGAAGGTAATTATATAATGACAGAAGGGTCAATTCAGCAAGAAGATGTAACAATTATAAATCCATGTATAACCCAACACTGAAGTATTCAGATATGTAAAGCAAGTATTCAAGCCAAAGAGAGAGACAGACCCAAATACCATAGTAGCTGGAGACTTCAACATCCCACTTTTATCATTGGACAGATCATGCCAACAGAAGATCAACAATGAAATGTCATACTTAATTTGTCCTATGGACCAAATGGATCTAATAGATAATTACAGAACATTTCATCCAATGACTGCGGAATACATATTCTTATCCTCAGCACATGGATCATTGTCATGGATAGATCATATGTTAGGCCACAAATCAATTCTTAATTTAAAAAAAAAATAGGAAATTATATCAAGTATCTTCTCTGACTACAATTGAATAAAACTAGAAATTAATAACGAGAGGAACTTTAGAAATTATACAAACACATGGAATTAAACAATATGCTCCTGAATGACTAGTGGGTCAATGAATAAATTAAGAAGGAAATTAAAAACTTTCTTGAATCAAATGAAAATGGAAACAGCACACACCAAAACCTATGGAATATAGCAAAAAAACACTACTAAGAAGTAAGTTTGTAGCAATAACTGCCTACATCAAAAAAGTAGAAAAACATCAAATAACAATGCATCTTAAAGAACTAAAAGAGCAGGAGAAAACCAAACCCCAAACAAGTCTAAAAAAAGAAATAATAAAGATTAAAGCAGAAATAACTGAATTTGAAATTAAGAAACCAATATACAAGATCAATAAAACAAAAAGTTGGTTTTTTGTAAAGATAAACAAAATTGATAAATCTTTAGCCAGACTAAAAAGAAAAAAGACTCAAGTAAATAAAATTAGAAATGAAAAGAGAGAGATTACAACTGAGATCACAGAAATTCAAAGGATCATTAGAGTCTACCAGGAGCAACCATATGTCAATAAATTGGAAACTGTGGAAGAAATGAATAAATTTCGAGACATATATAACCTACCAAAATTGAATGATGAGGAAATCCCAAAGCCTGTTATTGAATAGACCAGTAACAGGAAATGTAATTGAAGCCAAAATAAAATGTCTCCCAGCAAAGAAAATCTAGGACCTGATGGATTCAATGATGAATTTTATCAAACATTTAAAAGAGAACTAGTATCGATCCTACTCAAGCTGTTCCTAAAAATAGAGGAAGAGAAAATATTTCCAAACTGTTTATATGAGGCCAGTATTATCCTGATACCAAAACCAGACAAAGATGCATCAAAAATACAAAAGCACAGGCCAATATCCCTGATGAACATTGATGTGAAAACCCTCAACAAAATACTACCAAACCAAATACAACAACACATTTAAAAGATTATTCATTATGACCAAGTGGAATTCATTCCGGAGATGCAAGAATGGTTAAACCTATGGAAATCAATCAATGTTGATTTTGTTGATACATGATATCAACAAAATGAAGGACAAAAACACATGATCATTTCAACTGATGCTGAGAAACCATTTCATAAACTAAATGTTTCTTCATGACAAAAGCCCCCAAAAAACTGTTCATAGAAGGTACATATCTCAACACAATAAAAGTCACATATGACAGACCCACAGCTAGTATCATACTGAAGGGGGTAAAATTGAGAGCCTTTCCTCTAAGATCTGGAACAAAAAAAGGATGCAAATTTTCACCACTGTTATTCAACGTAGTCCTGGAATTCTCATCTAGAGCAATTAGACAAGTGAGAGAAATAAAGGCATGCAAATTGGAAGGGAAGAAGTCAAATTATCTTGTTTGCAGCCAATATGATCTTATATTTGGAAAAACCTAAAGATTCTAACAACAACAACAACAAAACTATTGGAACTGATAAATAAATCCCGTAAAGTTGCAAGATACAAAATCAACATCCAAAAATCAGTAGCATTCTATTTGCCAACAGGGAACAATCTGCAAAAGAAATCAAGAAAGTAATCCCATTTATAATAACTACAAATGAAATAAAATACCTAGGAATTAACAAAAGAAGTGAAAGATCTCTACAATGAAAACTGTAAAACATTGATACAAGTTGGAGAGGACACAGAAAAATGGAAAGATATTCTACATTCATAAATTGGAAGAATCAACATTGTTAAAATGTCTATACTATCCAAATAAACCTACAGATTCAATACAATCTTCATAAAAATACTAATGACATTCTTCACAGAAATAGAAATAACAATCCAAAATTTGTATGGAGCCAACAAAGACCCAGAATACTCAAAGTCATATTAAGCAAAAGAAACAAAACTAGAGGAATCACATTACCTGACTTCAAACTATACAACAGAGATATGGTAACCAAAATAACAGGGTATTGGCATGAAAACAGAATAGAGAAACCAGAACTAAATCCTTACATCTACAGTAAACTCATTTTCAACAAAGATGTCAAGTACATACATTGAAGAAAGAATAGTCTCTTCAATAAATGACACTAGAATATCCATAGGCAGAGGAATGAAACTAGACCCCATCTATCACTATATACAAAATAAAATAGAAATGGATTAAATATGTAAATGTAAGCCCTCAAACTACGAAACTACTCAAAGAAAACACTGGGGAAACTCTCTGGGATATTGATCTGGGCAAAGATTTGTTGAGAAATAATGCATGAGTATAGTCAACCAAAGCAAAAATGAACAAATGAGTTCACATCAAGTTAAACACCTGCTTAGCAAAGGAAACATCAATACAGTGAAGAGACAACCCACGGAATGGGAGAAAATATTTGCAAACTATCCATCTGACAAGTGATTAATGACCAGAATATGTGAACCCAAACAACTCAACAGAAAAAAATCTAATAATCTGATTAAAAATGGGCAAAAGATCTGAATAGAAATTTCTCAAAAGAAGACATACAAATAACAAATATATATATAAAAAGTGCCCAACATCATTGATCATCAGAGAAATGCAAATAAAAACTACAATGAATATCATCTCACCTCAGTTAAAATACCTTTTATCCAAAAGACAAGCAATAAATAAATGCTGGAGAGAACACAGAGAAAGGGAAACCCTCATACACTATTGGTTGGAATGTAAATGAATACAGCCACTATGGAGAATAGTACGGAAGTTTCTCAAAAACTAAAAGTAGAGCTAACACACAATCCAGCAATCCCACTCCTAGGTGTATACCCAAAAGGGAGGAAATCAGCGTATCTACAAAATATCTGCAGTCCTGTGTTTATTGTAGCACTATTCACAATAGTTAAGATTTGGTATCAACCTAAGTGTCTATTATCCAACAAATGGATAAATAAAAATGTGGTACTTATACACAATGGAGTACTATTTAACTATAAAGACGGATGAGATACCACCATTTGCAACAACATGGATGGAACTGGAGGACAATATGTTAGGTGAATTAAGCCAGGCACAGAAAGACACATTTCACATGTTCTCACTCATTTGTGTGAGCTAAAAATTAAAACAATACAACTAATGGAGACAGAGAATAGAATGATGGTTTCCAGAGGCTGGGAAGGATATTATGCAGGTAGGGGTGGAGGAAGTAAGGATGGCTAATGAGTACAAAAATATAGTTATAATGAATAAGATCTAGTATTTCATAGCACAACAAGGTGACTACAGTCAAAAATAATTTATTGAACATTTTAAAATAATGAAAAGGATATAATTAGAATGTTTGCAACACACAGAAATAACAAATGCTTGAGGTGATGGATACCCCATTTCCTCAGATATGTTTATTACACATTGTATGACTGTATCAAAATATCTCATGTGTCCCATATGTATAAACACCTACTATGTACCCATATAATTGAAAATAAATTTTAAAAAATCCATAATTCATGGAAGGAGGTCAAAATAGTAACATCAATAGCAATTTGGAAGAAGTTAATTGCAACCTTCATGGATGACTTTGAGGTGCCCAAGGCTTCAGTGGAGGAAGTAATGGCATATCTGGTAGAAATAGCAAGATAACTAGAATTAGAATTGAAATCTGCAAATGTAATTGAATTGCTGCAATCTCATGATAAAACTTGACTAGATGAAGAATTGCTTCTTATGAATGAGCAATGAAAGGAATTCCTTGAGGTGGATCTACTCCAGGTGAGGGTGCTACGAATATTGTTGAAATGAAAACAAAGTATTTAGAATATTACATAATGTAGTTCATAAAGCATCACAGGGTTTAAGGGGATTTTTTTTTACTTTTATTTTAGGTTGGGGGTACATGTGAAGTTTTGTTACATAGGTAAACATGTGTCATAAGAGTTTGTTGTACATATTATTTTATCACCCAGGTATTAAGCCCAGTACCCAATAGATATCTTTTCTGCTCCTCTTCCTTCTCCAACCCTGCCCCCAAAGTAGACCCCAGTGTCTGTTGTTCCCTCCTTTCTGTTCATGAGTTTTCATTATTTAGCTTCCACTTATAAGTGAGAACGTCCAGTATTTGGTTTTCTGTTCCTGTGTTAGTTTGCTGAAGATAAGGGCCTCCAGCTCCATCCATGTTCTCGCAAAAGGCATGATCTCATTTATTTTTATGGCTGCATAGCATTCCATGGAGTATATGTACATTATTTTTATCCAGTCTGTCATTGATGGGCACTTAGGTTGATTCCATGCCTTTGCTACTGTGAATAGTGCTGCAATGAATATTTGTGTGCATGTGTCTTTATGGTAGAACGATAAAGTTTAAGAGGATTGACTCCAGTTTTGAAAGATATCCTACTGTGGGTAAAATGCTATCAAACAGCATCGCATGTTGCAGAGCAATCTTTTGTGAATGAAAGAGTAAGTTCATGCAGCAAACTTCATTGCAGTCTTACTTTAAGAAATTGCCACAGTCACCCTAAACTTCAGCAGCTATCACTATAATCAGTTGGCAGCCATCAATATTGAGGCAACACCCTCCAAAAGATTAGGACTCACTAAAGGCTCAGATGATTGTTGGCACTTTTTAGCAAAAAGGTATTTTTAAATTCAAGTATGTGTATTTTTTAGACACAATGCTATTGCACACAATGCTATTACAATAGACTACATTGTAGTGTAAACATACTTTTATACGCACTGGGAAAGCAAAAAATGTGTGCAACTTACTATTGCGATATTTGCTTTATTGCAGTAGTCTGGAATAAAATCCTCAATATCTCCAAGAACTGGGAATATTACTACTGCGTTTGGAAATATTAACACTTCCTGAATGGACACAAGTACAGAAATCAAAAGCAATGTCCAGTAGGCATGTAGGTTTGGATAATTGGATTGCCATTCTGCCACATGGATGGGAAAACATGAGCACTTGTTCTGTCTTCCACAATGACCCTGTCCACTAATATGTGTGAATAGGTCACATTAGCATTCTCTCCTCCTAAAGAGAAATGAGGGAGGAATAGAGAAGAGGTCAACAAAGGGACAGAAGAATTTGGGGATCAGGAAGAGGGGGCTAAGGGATCACATTTCCCATATAAGTCCGTATTATTTCAATTTCTAGAAAAAGACTAGAAGAATAATGCTTTATAGTGTTTCCAACTTTTAAAATGCAGCTTAAATATTTCTCCCCATGGAATTCATACTAGTTCTTTCGCTTAGATATGTTATTATGATTTTTCATTCCTATAAAATGTTAATGTACCGCATATACATCTCTTAAGAGATTATTACTATTCTACTCTACGTTATGGATATTGATGAAAGTGAATTTTTCCCCATCATCTGTTCAGATGAGTGTATCCAAGTACTAAGTAATAATTACCACACTAAGAATAAGGACACATAAACAAGCTAATAAATAAATATATCCCCACCATCACCTGTACTTTTAACTCATATTCCAGTATGGAATAAAGATAGTACATAGCCACAAAACAGTGTGAAGCTGTATGCCACAGCTAATTCAAAACAGGATTTAGAGTTTCAGTCTGCAGAACTGATGAAGAAGTAATTACTATGCATAAGCCAGGGGTAGGTTTATTTGCTGTTGTTTGATGTTTGGATCTTGGCTATAAGAAGATGAAACCAATTTTATGATGTTTATGCTATTTTCTTTTGCTTTTTAAACAGAGTCTCAATGCCAGTATCTTCCCTTAGTAATCACAGTCTCTTGTTTTATTATTTTGGATTTCTCTTTAACACTGATGCTCTTATTAAACTATGTTTTTTTGTTTGTTTGTTTTTGTTTTGAGATGGAGTCTCGCTCTGTGGCCCAGGCTGGAGCACAGTGATGCGATCTTGGCTCACTGCAAGCTCCACCTCCTAGGTTCAGGCTATTCTCCTGCCTCAGCCTCCAGAGTAGCTAGGACTACAGGCGCCCACCACCACGCCCAGCTAATTTTTTTGTATTTTTTAATAGAGACGGGGTTTCGCCATGTTAGCCAGGATGGTCTCGATCTCCTGACCTCCTGATCCGGCCGCCTTGGCCTCCCAAAGTGCTGGGATTACAGGCGTGAGCTACTGTGCCGGGCCTAAACTATTTCATTTTTATTCACAGTCTCTCTTCTTCTAAAATAGGGGACAGTATACTACAGTCCACAGGCTTGTAGCCTATTTTTTTAAATAAAGTTTTATTTTAATATAACTGTAACTTGTGTTTGAATATAACTATGCCCATAATTTATGTATTGTCTATGTCTGCTTTTGTGCTATAACAGCAAAATTGAAGAAGTTGTGATGGAGGTCATAAAGCCAGGCCATAAACCTAAAATTCTTACTCTCTTGCTCTTGAAGAAAAAGCTTGCTGACCCCTGCTCTAAACAAGAGATCTATGAGGGTGAGAACTACATCGTGGTAAACTTTGCAATCTCAGCATTATGCACAGGAACCAAGGATTCTTGAACAGAGATCCACCACATGTACAGGGATGCATGTACCCCACAGAATTGCCTCATAAATTGCATATGCGTTAATGTGCATATTCATTTTCACATGCACATTTATGTCTATTAGCAAAGATTTCTAGCTGGCTCTTAATCTCAAAAGAGAATAGGACAGCTCAGCAACTATCAAATCAAGCTTCCCATAGACAGCAAATATGAATTCTGGATATGAAACAAAAATGAACTCCCTGAAGGCCCTAAAAGTGAACAAGACATTCTGGGAAGGATGAGAAGAAATTAAAACCTGGAAGAAAAGAACAGCACTCAATGTTCTCTCTCTCTTTCTCTCTCTAGCTTTTAAGAGCCAAGAGCCAAGAAAGGAGCCTAAAGCTCTGATCGAAAAACCTACAGTTGAAAACCCTGAAGAACAAGATGACAAATTATTTTGGGACATCTATAGTATCTGGAAAGTGAGGTGAAAGAGATCATGGAAAGAAGAGAGAAGGACAAATTATTTTGGGACATCTACAATATCTGGAAAGTGAAGTGAGAGGGATCACGGAAAGAAGAGAGCTAGAAAAGAAACACCAACATGCTCTGCCCAATCTCTGGCTCACCCCCAAACCACACATGTGTGGGGCAAACACAAAGCAACCAACTTTCAGATAAAGTAATTGAGTTTTCAGCTTTTGTCCAATAGGCAGAGTATTCACTTTGAGCCCAACTAAGTTAATTGTCTGCCAAAGCAAAATTTAACACTCTTCTGAGGAATATAACAGAATACAGAAACTACAATACATGACTTCCACAATGTTCAGGATAAAATTAAAAATTATTCAACATGCAAAGAGACAGGACTGTAAGACTAATATTCAAAACAAGGCAGTTATCCAAATTATGTAAATTTTGTAATTAGCAGACAATTAAAATAAAGCAGCTATTATGACTATGCTCAGTGAGGCAAAGGAAAATATGCTCATAATGTACAAAAAGTTGATAAATCTCAGCAGATAAGGACAAATGATAAAACCCAATAGAAATTGTAGGACTGATTAATACACTATTTCAAAGGAATATGTGGCTCTCTCCTAAAAATTAAACTTCACTACCTACCAGGTCACTGTTTATTTCATTTGAGAAACTTGCGTTTGGGTTTCTCTAAAGGAACATGTCATAATAGAAAGAAACAGTCCTGAAACAGCAATTGAACTAAAGGAACATGTCATAATAGAAAGAAACAGTCCTGAAACAGCAATTGAACTACAGATTTAGAATAGTAAAAAAAAAAAAAAAAAAAAAAAAAAGCAACAAGTTGTTGCCTAAGCAAATTGACCTTAAACAAGTCTATTTATCTTATTTCTCTTAGCTGAAGAATGGGGATAATAATGGTATTCCTAATATTCCAAGCATAGTTTCTATAACATGGTAACACTTATGATGTTATCTGTAATGATAATGATGGTTATTTTTAATTGTGGTCTGAAAGTGCTTCCTTTTAAAACAGGAGTATCTAGGGAGATGACACATTCTAGCTGGGTTTTGGATGTTACCTAAGAGAACAGAGGCCAGGACCCAAGAGTAAATTAAGCAAAAGAGAAACTTCCAAAGGCATAGATCGTATTTCTAAAACTCAACTCAGAATGCTCTATAGAATTTGTCCGGTACTAATTAGCTTTTGACATCTGTGCCTCTCCTCTCAATTTAATGTGAATAGTCTTTGTCAAATGATTCCACTAAAGTGTCTCGTTAACACTAAAAAAAATGGTGAAATGATTAATTTCTAGTTACTGACTTGAATAACATTAATCTTGTTGAAATCATTTGGTATGAATGTGACTGTCGTATGTATTTTAAAAGACAGAAATCAACTGACTGTTTTTGATCTGTCACATCACCGCATTTGATGTTTGAAGGAACTGTGGGGTCTGCTCTCTTGGGAGGCATCTTACACATGTTTGACACACTGATAGCAATTGTAATTGTCCTGCAGAGGGAGGGAATATAGAATTTTTAACTGCAATCAAGAAGTTCTACCCCAACCTTCCTCCCCCATAGGAATTGAGATGCATATTCAGAACATAAATTGCAATAATCTCCTGCTATTAACCTCAGGCAATTGTTCCAAAATGCAGCTTAAATAATGGAAATAATTTAACATATGATACTAAGTGTAAAAGCAAGATTGTCTTTCTGCCCTCATACTCATAGTTGCAACAACAACAAAAGAGGCTTCTGAAAGCTAAATAATGAGGTGTGTACATGTTAAATTCGAAAAGGCAGGGATCACTTGTGGGACATATATTTATCAGGTTAGGCTTATATAGCCGTGCTTATTATAATAGGTAGCAGGGTATCGTAATATCAAGTTCCCCCTAACAAGTAGGGGTAAAGAATTAAGTTTTAGAAAACTTATAAGCCACGTATCTACTATGTCATATACAAAAATTTGAATTAATCCTCATAAGTATCCAGGTAAGATAGATATTATCGTTTTCATTTCAAACTGGGGCTACTGGCTGGGCCCAGTGGTTCACACCTGTAATCCCAGCACTTTGGGAAACTCAGGCAGGTAGATCACTTGAGCCCAGGAGTTTAAGACCAGCCTGGCCAACATGGTGAAACCCTGTCTCTACCAAAAATACAAAAATTAGCCAGGCATGGTGGCAAGCACCTGTAATCCCAAATACTCAGGAAGCTGAGGTGGAGGATCACTTGAACTCAAGAGGTAGTGGTTGCATTGAGCCGAGATCACACCATTGCACTCCAGCCTGGATGACAGAGCAAGACCCTGTCTCAACAAAAAACAAACAAACAAACAAACAAAACCCTGGGACTACTGAGTCTCAAAGAAATTTACATAGGTTAAAAAATTATTATTGTGGCCCACGAGACAGATTACAGTGACGTGAATTTAGAAAATGTCAATAAGGCCTATTACCAGTACATTCTCAATAACTTATTATGTGATCACTGTGCAGGGTCATTAGCAAAGAAGAGCTGGAAAAATTTTTAAACTCAATTATGAAGTTATATATGAACATGAGTACAAATACATAGATGTATCAGGAACCTTGTTTTTTATCTTTTTATCAAAGCCTTGAGAATTGAAGAAATGTGTTATTTTTGTCATTGCAAAAATCAGTGACTACAAAGAGTTGATGAAGGCCCTAAGACTGTGGTAATTCCTTTATAAATTATTTGACTACATATTTAGATATAACCCAGTTAGTAGAAGATCATTTTTTAAATTTTCAATTATTTTGATTTAAAAACAACAGTTATCTTTCTTGTTACCTCTTACTATTTGTCAGGGACTGAGATCTGAGATGAGCATTTACCTGCCTTTTCTAATGTAACACGTATACCACCAACAAAAGTAAGGGATTAGAATTCCCACTTCAGAGATGAAATAGCTGAAGCTCAGGGAGGTCAAAGAAATTTCCAAGCTCATGGAGGTAGTAAGTAGCAAACAAAGGATTAAATTTTACGTAGTCTCACTACAAAAACCTCTGTTCATAAATTCTGCCTCCCTTTGAGTGGGAACTGGTTTTGCATTTAATCTAGAGAGCAGGCTTTGACTAAAGAGAGAGAAGAGTAAGAAGATAGCATCCCCAAGAAGAAACGTTATCTTCCATAATTAAGACCTTAGGAACACGGAAATCAACCCTCTGTGGCATAATGATTTGCCAAAATAAGGCAGGATGTATAACTAGCCCTGAAGGGCAACAGAAACCATAATTTGCCAGATACTCTTATTATCCCTGTCTTATACTGGTCAAACAACATCTATGATATTATATCCAGTTTGGAGCATAATAGAAAATATTTTTGTTAATCTATAACATGCCCAGATTAATGTCCCCAGCTTGATAGACAGGTGCTCAAACCCAATGGTGGTATATGGAGAACACCTGAATAAGCTGGGAATGCTTAAATCTGAGAGGAGATAGCTTTGGTTAGGGTGGTAAAGAAGGAAGGTTATGAAAGCATGAGATGTGTCTTTAATTGTAAAGTGTGGATATGCAAAAGAGAATGATTTAATTTATTCTGCTTATATACAAAGGGTAAAACATATCACTCTAGGTAGAAATTTCAAGGTGGCTGGATTCAACTCAACATTAACACCTCTTCGTAAGTATAATGTATCGATTGTGGAAGACTGATTCTTAAGGTTCTGTTTACCCCATCATGTGAGGTATGCAGTGAGACAGACCGTGATTAGTCTTGTGCTGAACATGATATAGTAAAGATTCAGGCTTCTGACTTCTAAATTCGTAAAATCATGTTAAAATACCCATGAGGTGGTTGGAAATCTAATGAAGTGGTTGAAATCTGGCTTTTCTCATCAGAAGATTCTGGTCTTACAGTTTCTGAGTATGTGAATTTGGGAAAATTATTTAATTTCTCTGAGCCTCAATTTATTCATCATATAAAATTTGTATCATAGTGCCTCCCAGGATTATTGTGAGGAATAAAGTAGATCATCTATATAAATGCTTAGCACATTTCTTGACATAATATAAACACAGCAATAAATTAGAGATTTGTGTACGCAACAGTGGTGTTAACCATTTTATGCATTCTTATTTTACAAATAGAGAAATTGAGCATCAGAGACATAAATGACAGAGGTGAGGTCCAAATCTGGAACAACTGCCTTCAACTATCCTTTGATAGACCAATACCAAATAGCTAATGTTGACCTTAAGGAAATAGCGTAAGTTAATCATTCATTCAACAGTTATATTTTTTAAGATCTAGAATGTCTCAGGATATTTCAGGTTTTGGAGGTACTGAAAGAAAAAAAAAAAGAAAATTGTTGCCCTTAAGTTGCTCATAGTTTACCTAGAAAGAGAGGCAATTAGAATATAGTATGATAAGGGCAGAAATGGGGGTACATGTAAGATATAATGGAATCCCATAGTACCAGAGATAGGTCTGCTGGGTGAGGGTTGTGAGGTGACTTCTGGGGTCAGGAGCCCATAGTATAGGTTAACACATGTGAACAGAAGACAGAGACTTGAGACTGCCTTTGTTAATATGACTTAATTATCTCCAGGAAATTATCATTCACGAAGATAAGATTTTAAACAAATAAGAAACTTCAGAAAATGATTGCAATTCAATTTATCTTAGCAAATAGCCCACCCAAATGATGGGCTCATATGGACAAATAGCTGTTCTCTCAGAAGAACAGATTGATTATCTGGGCAAATTACTCATTATCAGACCTAAGAATTTACTTATCAAGACTCATTTAAGATCCTCACCTTAGAGTGTTCAGCAACTCTAAATTATTCTAATACAAATTTTACTCAATCTCAATCATTGCTCTTTCTTGAAAGATCCATCTTGAACCTCTTGATTCTAGACCTCAAAATCCTGAAACTACTCTTCTCTGACCTCAGTTGTCTAAAGCACTTCTAAGATTCTGTCAAGGTGGTGTTCTGCCCTACTGCAGTAAATCTAATAAACTCAGCTTTGCTTTATCAACAGGCTTTTTTGGTAGGTTTTCTGGACAGCTGAACAATCAACAAAGCTCTGGCTCAACTATTGACAGAGCTTAGGACAAAGTTCATACAGAGGAAAAAACGATATTCTTTGTTTTGGCGCTGAGTCTGAGGAAGATCACTTTACTGAAGCTTATAAGGCACACATTTCTTATAATTATCTTCTTTATCTTCATAATAAAAAAGGCTTCTCCCCATTACAGCATATTGGCATGTTGGTTGTCATACCTGTTTATGTTCTCTATATAATAGCATCTTACCTGGTATGTCTCAAATCAGTAGTGTATTGCAGCTAGGTATATAACGAAGAGTTAAGGAAGTGTTTCTCTAAAAACTGTTGATGTCTATGGAAGGCCCCAGATTGTCCTTGAGGTTTTTAGGACTAGAGAGGGTCCAATTAATGTATTTACTTTCTACAGCAACTTTGGTGCTTGGGAGGAATAAAGAGTAGCTATAGAATTATGCAACAAGACTCTGTGGAGCACATTTCCAATGTGATTTGAAGAGTAGATCCTACATGGCATTCTTTTGACTTTCCAGTTGCCTTAACCATATCTCTCCATTTCTAGTTGGATATAGAGAGCTTAAAAATATGTACCAGGTACCACAGATTCAAGCTAGCCCAACGCCTGAGGGATAATTCTCCGGGGTCTGGCTCTTTGAAGTCATGTTTACTTTACAAATTAGTGAGCAATGATCAGGGTCATCTGCATGGCTGTGTAGGCTGCTCTCTGCATATGGTCACCCAACTTGCGGAGCAGATGGGGGCTGAAATCCAGACTACAGTTGGATCACCAATGTGCACACCCTAGCAAAGGGATGCATCTACCCAGAGGCAGGACCTGACTTTTATAACTCACACCAAAGTGCCACTTGGACTAATACAGACTTGGCTGTGATAGTGATTGCATTTACATTGCTACGCTGATACCCAGGGTAGCAAGAGGTCTAAACGTGAGGGTGCTCAGTCACAATTCTGTGCTTAAAACGTTTAGCACCTTGTGAATGAAATAAAGTAAACTAACAGTGATACTATAAAGTAGAATATAGTTCAAGTCCTAAAAGGGATACAGACAAATGCTACTGAGCACTCTGAGGGTGACATATATGCTTTATGTGCAAATGTCAGTTCTCAACCAAAATGTCTCATAATTATGCATTAATGTTCCAAAGAATCCCCAAGACTTTTCACTTCAGCCTTCTTTAGTTTGATGTTGTTGATGCCCTTCTGCATGTTGCCTCTATCCATGTGCATTCAATATATTACAATTAAGAGGTAATTGGAAAATGCAAAAGCCTCTGGCTTATATCCTCCAATAAGAGGAGACTCCTCTTGACACTTGTTACACAAACATTCTAAATATTTGGAGGAGGAAAATCCTCAAAGGTTTTTAAGTTTTTAGCATTACAGAGATCATAAGTAGAAATTCATAACATAATCACCATTATTGCTAATTTCAGATGATATTGCTTTCTCTTTAATTATGTTGTATCTTCATTATGTGATGAATGTAACATACATTTATATGAAACTTCAATTATAGATCTATTTCCAAATTTGATTCTTCAACTTACACATAAATGTCTGTATATTTTTTAAATTGTTCAATCTCTCATTTTCTTAAAAAAAAATTGTTCAATCTCTCATTTTCTTAAAAAAAAAATCTCTCATTCTCTTTAACATTTGTGGAGAAATACCCATACTTGAAAATTAATAGGAAATTCTGCGTATGCTCCTTAAAGCAACATTAATCATAGTTTGATCAAGAGGTGAGGGACTGAAGAAGTTAAGGTCCTGTTTTAAGTGGAATGCTGTTCTGACTCTCTCTGAGAACTATCCATTATCGTACTAATTTTTCCTCCCTATAATCCAGAGAAATATTCTAGAAGAAGTGATCAATTTTAGCAAAAAAAGAGGTTTGTCCTATAGGTCCACTGTGAGGAACGTTGTAATTTCATATCAAATTGATTTTATGGGGCAACTGCAAGTTTGGAGTTTTCCAAACACCTGCAAGAGATGGCAGCAGAATTAAGAAGCCAGACCTCACAAGGGAAGGGGTAATTAAAAAAAGGAAGGAAGAGATCCAGGCAAGAAGGACATGTGGGAGTTTCAAGAGAGACAGGACGGACACAGACAGAGGGCACATTTGAACAGTAAAGAAATATTTAAACTATCCTCTGGATTTTTAGATTATATGAGAAACATAGCACTCTTTCCAGTAATGGATTGAGCCAGGTATCTTTCTAGATGTTATGAGGAGATGACAGAAAATAGCTCTTCATAGGGCAGAGTGTGACTACAGAAGAAATATTAGACCAAACTTGTGCAGCATTGATTACTGCCCCTGCTGGCTTTGTTCCTGCCTTATGTGATATATCTTGTGTCCAGCCAGAATCTTGGAATGTTGCAGCAACATCAAACAGGCCTGGAGAAAAGTCTTGCTAGAAAGTCTAGAGTTTCCTGTTACATGGGCAGAAGTTGCTGTTACTGGAGCCTGAAAGTATAGAAATGGTGGTACAGCCAGCCACCGGCAGACTTCCAAGAAAGTCAGAGTATGGATTTTTTTGATTGGCTCTACTACAATGCACTCTGGTGGAAGAAAAGGATCCTAACAAAGTCTAAACCTGACATGGGTGACAGAACGAACGCAACAGAAAGCAGGCTAGCATGTTAAATATTTAATATCTGTAGAATTGCTTTTGATCTCTCAATCACAGTGGCTAGTTGGCTGTTTACCATGCTCTTTTTAGCTTTTCCCCCAGTATTTTCTTAACAGTCCTTTTTCTCTGATATTAATGTATCACATACTCAAAATAAAAAATGGAGGAAATATTGACAAGCGTAATATGAAACACAAATCACCTTTGAGGTAAGCAGTGTTAAAATTTGTGCATTTTTTTCGAGTTTCCATGTACATATTTTTCAGCACAATTGTTATCTTGAATATGCACTTTCATAACCTGTGTTCGTATCAGGCCACTTAGGAGAATTTTCCCATTTTGAAAACAGTATTTTAATGTCTGCAAAACATCTCATGCTACCATTTACCATAAATTATCTAAAACTTCTTCTATTTGGGAGACACTTAGGTTGTTTCCAAATTATTATTATGAGGTACATTAAAATAATTCTTTCTTATACATCTCAATTTAGAGCTTGTCTCTGAATAATTTCTTGGAATAAATTCATAAACTAGGACAACTGTTTCTGAGAATACAGTCATTTTTAAGCCTGTTAAACTAGGAGATTGGTTCATTAAAGCCAAATAGTAACATTGAGCATAAATTGGAAACAACTCAGCAGTGCCCAGGGTCCCTCTTTTCAAGAGAGGATGACCAAGCTAAAAGTACCGTAAATATTAACTCATATTTCTTTTTTTTTTTTTTTTGAGACAGAGTCTCGCCCAGGCTGAAACACAGTGGCATGATCTCCACTCACTGCAACCTCCGCCTCCCGGGTTCAAGCGATTCTCCTGCTTCACCCTCCCAGTAGCTGTTAACTCATATTTCTATGTTTATTTACAAAATATGACATTGTGAATCCATACAGATACTAACTAGGAACACTTTACTGATTGTTTTGGTAAAGTTGTTCTCTTATTTATTTGTTTGTTTTCATAAAGCCTACCGAATATAAACTTTCCTTCTAGCTTATCAGAGCACCTTGGTCTGTCTGCTCAGAGATCTCTATGCAGGACATGGACAGCTTCCCACATGACACATGTCGATTGAGTACCTACTCTTTGACAGGTAGTTTCACATATATTATTTCAGAGATTCCACCTTAGCACTGTAATTCCAAAAATATGGGCCAAGACTTAGCAAGGTGATGCTGAATTCATTAGGTGGTCTTAACGAAGTCTTCAAGCTCATGGTCATGGAAGTAGGCAAAAGCAGCATGGTGAATACTTCTTGCAAATGCTCACCTTCATGTCTTCCTATGGCCTTTGCATGGCTTCCAGCCTGCCCCTTATACCTTTCATTCCCTGCTTTTGGATTTCATTCGTGCTATAACATGGGGCTCAGGTAGAACCACTCTTAACTCACCAGACTAAAAACAGAAGTAACATGGAAACGTAGTGATAGATGCCTATGGAGCCACCCTTAACCATTGGAGTACTGGAATCAATAAATAAATGCTTCCCTTTCTTTCCTGGGCAGGTGGCGCTAAGGATTTTCTGAAGATTCTGGCAAGATTGAGCACCAGTCTCTCAGAAAGCAGGACTAAGGAGCCATCTCAGAAAATCAAAATGGGATCTTATTGACCTTCCCTTCTTTCTAAAGGATTATATTCCCAAATAAATTACCTGTATGCAAACATTTGTCTCAGGCTCTACATTTGTCAGGAGCTAAGCTAAAGCAAACAATACGCCTGAATGAGTCTTAAAGTAAAAGAAGTACATCTTCATTGGCCGCTTTTCCTTTACAGCAGCCTTTCATGCATTCTCTATCTCTGCTTGTCTTTCTCTATCTCTGCTTGTCTCTCTTTCCCATTTTCTCTCACTCTCACTCCCACTCTCTTTCTTACACTTCCTTTCTATTTTCTCTTTCTACACACACACACACACACACACACACATATACACACAGAGAGAGAGAGAGAGAGAGAGAGAGGCATTCAAAAGAATGTTAATGGGTTACTGGAACCCCCAGAGTCCCCTGGTAAATTAGTAAAATTGAAGGTTAGCATATAATGGTATAGCAGAAATCATTTCCCAAATTTTGACAATGTAAGTAGTTTTCAAAGTTTGGTTTGCACACCCTGGGAGTTCCCAGAACCCTTTCATGGGGTCCATGATGTCAAAAGTACTTTCCTAACAATATTCAGATCATCGAGGCCTTTTTCACTGGTTGACATTTTTATTAATTGGTGCAAAAGCTATGGTGGGTAAGACTACCATTGCATTAGCACAAATCAAAACACTGAAACTAAACCATACTACTATTCATTGTATTCTGCACCAAAACACACTTGCAATTTTTTTTAAATGCCAGTTTCACCTAAGATTGTCCTTGACAAAGCAGTAAAAGTTGTTAAATCTTAACCCTTGAGTACATCTGTTTAATATTTAAGTCACATACCTGGAAGTAATATCCTTTCACATATTTCTGCATACGAAATGAGATGGTTATCTTGACAGAAAATTCTTCTACCTGGCTGAAATGGCTGCCTTTCATGTGGAATACCAATTTTACTTGAAAGAACAATAGACAGAGTATGATTATTCAGCATTGTGCATTTGACAGATATTTTCTGTAAATAAATAAATAAATAAATAAAGTGAGCCTGTCACTTCAAGGAAAAAAAAAAAGAACAGTATTTGGCACGAGTTATAAAATTAAGCCTTAAACTCAAAATTAGAACATTAGAAATCTCTGCCACTATCAGCATGACAGCTTCCCAAAACTTAAAGACTTTTCTGATGAGTTTAGTTGTGATATTAACAACTGTGATTTTCTGAAATTGTATAATGAAATATGTCAACATTTGGAAGATGTTAACACAGATTATCTTATTGACCAAACTTTCGTCAGGAACCTCTGAGCTCTCTTCTCAACTAATCCTCAGCCTTGGCTCCCATTCTTGCCAGGCCTACACAGCCCAGTTTTTGCAAGAATCCTGCTAAGTCAGTTTAATGAGAATCACCCCACTGATGTTTAAGTCTTTGACCTGCTTTCGGTAAGAGAATCGTGTTAAGTTGGTTTAGCAAGACCCTCCCTATTCTTGATGTCTCCTCTTAGTAATTTTCCATGCATAGACTCTGTCTGTTGGCTATAAATCCCCAACTGTCTTGCTGTACTCAGAGTTGAGCTCCATCTTGTCTCCTTATTGCAATAGTCTTGACAATGTGCATAACAGAGTGAACCAAAATCCTCCAAAATATCAATGCATGATGCTGTAAACTGTCTATGGGTAAAGGGTCCACTTAAAATATGAGGAAGATCAAAGATTAATAAACCAGAGCTCAGAAAGTTCATTGATAATATTTCAGATTCCACATTGCAACTAACATTTAAGAAACTACCACTTGTCAAGTTTTGTTTATAGTATCAAAGAAGATCATCCACAATTATCTATGCATAGGATATTAAAATACTCATCTCCCTTGTTCAACTACCTATGTGTGTGAGGCCAGGTTTTATTCCTATACTTCAGCCAAAATAACATATTGAAATACATGTAATGCAGAAGCAGATGTGAATCTAGCTGTCTATTAAGCCAGCCATTAAATAAATTAAAAAACAAAACAAAACAATGCCACTCTTCTAATTTTTGCTTTAGAATATTAAAGCTTTACATCTAATGTAACTGTTATTAATGTTAGCATGTAATAGGTTTATAAGAATTACAAAAAAATTAATTTCTTGTCAAATTTAATTTTTAATTTGGTAAATATCAATAGGCATGATTCGCATGAACTAAAGCTCTTTAGGTTCCACAATAATTTTCAGAAGTCTAAC
Organism: Papio anubis; assembly: GCF_008728515.1. Classification (NCBI taxonomy): domain Eukaryota; kingdom Metazoa; phylum Chordata; class Mammalia; order Primates; family Cercopithecidae; genus Papio; species Papio anubis. The sequence continues at coordinate 58,959,935 of NC_044977.1, forward strand.
AGATATTATGAAAACAACACCTGGGAACAGCTTATCTAATGTATCAGGGATTCAACACTCTCTAATTGTGATTAAAGAGATGTTTGAAAGGAAAAAACCGACAAATCAGGTCATTGTTATTGCATTGATGTTGGTTACAACAAGGAAATATGTTTAGGTTTCTAGAAGTAAAGAAAAATATCAAGCTTTCCAAAGGAGGAGACAAGGGGGTAATACATGCCAAGAAAAATAGATCTGGCCTTGGGAAATCTAATCACCAAATCAAATTGGATTCACTTGATCTCATTATACTATCCCAGGACATAAAAGTGTTATTGTTTTTTCAAATGAAAGATAATTAAGTTAATTTGAATTTGAGTTAATACTAAAATGAATTTATGATACCCAGTAAATATATCGATTACCAGAATTATGTTTCAAGAGGCTGCTTTCATTGGGTTAATAAAATATATTATTAACATTTCTAGAACTTTTTAACAAACCTCAAACAATAGAAAAATCAAATCACTTTCTCTCAATGAACATAAAATCTTAGACTGCGTCTTTTCAAAAAATATTGCACTACACAAACTCTAACAGATATTTATGATTTCATATTCATAGTAAGCCACCATAGAACCTTGAATATCTACACATATAAAGAAAAGATGATTATCTTTCTGGGTTCAGATTTCAGAAAGTCCTGAGGAGTCCAAACCATAAAAATAGCACAATCTGAAGCATAAAGAATACATGATCATAGCTCTATATAAGATGACTAAGAGATTACTTTTGTTTGGGGTTGATGCTGCTTGAAATATATTCTAGGGCAACCTCTTCATGAAACTCACTCTCTCAGCTTCTGTAGTTCTGCAGGTGAAGTCCAGAGTACAGACCTAGCTTTAGAGATATGGGCACAAATGGTACAGTTAAAGAGCACCACTTGGGCTCATATAAAAAAATTTCAAAATTAACTATTATTTCCCATAGTACCATGACTTCTCAGGATTCAACACAGGTCTATTAAATATTTCTATCTTTGTACATTATAAAACCACTTTAAAATACCTGTTTATATTCTTGATATAATGAGACACTAAAGCAATTGGACATGTAGTTGGTTGCTTACTGGGGCAACTTGAAGGAAACAACGAAAGAGTCTTTGATGTTCTGGGCACATGGGATTCTTTAGCATGTGCTTGAGGGATCTCCAGCTTTACAAACTCTGGCCTTATTTGGTCTGTGTTTAAGACAGAAGACTTACAGTCAGTTAGGTTGTTGCAGTACTAAAATTAGTCACCAATGTTCCTGCACTTTATTTGTAACAGCAGAGAGTAGTAATATCTGAAATGTCCAACACAGGAAAATCATTAAGCAAACTGCAGTAAAATTCTGTGGTGGAATAGCATGTAACCATTAAAAATGATGCTGGCAAAATATTTTTAATATTATTAGGATAAATGTACATAATAACATTAAATAAAAGAGTAGGAAAAAAACTCACATATATGAAAATCTAAAATTTATACAAACTATACAGAGGTGAAACAGTCCATTGATATATATCAAAACCTCAATATTAATACCTCATTGAGGATGATTATAAGAATCAGAAACCAATTCTGTTGAAAATGTAAATGAAGGTACTAAAAAAAATTGAGTATCTTATTGAATCTAAGGAAGGGCAAGGATACAGTCATTATCAAGAAACTGAGTAGGAGGAATTACTGACAAGTTCTTCAGGGGTTTTCTTTAAATGCTTCTTTCTTAGCCATTTTCTGTTCTTAAGATTCAGTTCCTTGTAGGGAGATTCTGAGTGAATGAATGTGGGTCAAGTACCTACTTCTTAGCCAGAGAAAAAGGAGGTGATTTGATTGGATGCACTACCAAAAAATACACGGAAGAGAGGAAGGAATAGTGGATTAAGAAAAGGAAGCATGTTGTTTACTAGAGAAGAGAAAAATTAACTGGGCATATTAAGACTGCATGTCCTGAATGTATGTATATAATGACCCTAATAACAATAGCTACCATTTGTTAAACACTATAATCTCAATACTTTGTTTTCTTTGCTTACATGAATGCTCTCATTTAAATTTCTCAACACTTAAAGGTGGATTTTCTTAATAATCTAAATTACATAGGTGAAAACTGATGCTCAGAAAGGTTAGCTAAATTGCCTAATGTCATACAACAAGAATGTAGTATCTCTGGAATTTGATCTGTGGCTTTTGACTGACTAGCTATACAGCCCAATAATTTGCCTGAATAGAATACACTATAGATAATGATGTACTATCATCACCACTGTGGTATTAATTTCTTACAGTGCTACTTCACTAAAACAAATGATGAACTAAAGATTGGGGCCTAATGCCCTTCTCCTAAGTAATACTTCTATAATCTCTTATCTAAGAAAAATAAATTTATCTCTGAACATAGGTAGAAATAATCAAACAAGAGCAATCTGGAAGTATCCACTCTAAAATATTTGAATTCTAGTTTAAAACTGTATATCAAGTACATTTCAATTGCTTTATTGTCATAAAAGATAGTTTTATATTATAGCACATTTAATTTAGTCATGTGGAATAACCACAGAATGTTAGTATGAATGGGTGACCCATTTTAATACCCAGAAAAGTTAAAATCCTCTGACATTCTCAGAGCTCTGACTAGAATGAAAAAATGATGTGTCTTTTTCACTCCAATAATCTTAGCCATCATGCCCTGGATGTTTTATTCCTTATCTCCCAAATTGATTACCAAGTTTTCAGTGCTAGCTTTGTTTCATATAGTTTAAGCTACTGAAGATCTCAGAATTGCCCCTAGTTTAAACATTGGAACTCACTTCAAATTCCACCATCATTTACTAATAAAGCCTCAAACATTAGTTTGCATAATAATTATCTTGTAAGCTTCTTTAAAATGCAAATTTCTGAGGCCCCACTTGAGAAAACTAATTCAGTAGGTTTTGGGCAAGACACAGGTGTATGCATTTCACTCAGGATCCCAGGTGATTCAGATTATGTGGACTGTATTTCTACCACACTGGTTTTTATAATACTCTAAATGTATACTAAGAAGGAAATGGTGTCTAGCAAGCCTACAACCCATTCTCACTCATTCCTGTGTGTGGAAGGTGGACAGGAAATTACCCAGGAAGGAAAGAAAGCAAGAAGGCCAAATCTTCTTGTAACCATACTGTTAGCATAATAATAGACCTGGCAAACAAAAAAATTAATGTTTGCTAGCAGAAGCCTTATTAATGTAATGCTTTTAGTGAGATGTACCTAGTCTTTCTAGTATTGCTTATGGTAAACAAACATAGAACACTATAGATTTATGGAACATAGCTCCCTAGAAAACATCATGTAAGCTATCTATGTTAGTGTAAAATTGAGATGATGTGTGGGCAAAACTAATTCATTTTGCATAAAATGTAGCTGCATACATTACTTAAAAATCACATATGTTGACTTGGGCCACAGTGCGTCCTGCCTGACTCAGCAAGAAAGGACTGGGGAGCAATGCTTGTGTTCTTGGACTTCTCTCTTGCATTAGCCTTATGATTAATTGTATTCTTTAAATTAATAGTAAAACTTGATGCTAAGTAAGCTTTCTGATTTTATTTGAAAATGCTCGACATTTGGATCCTTTGTGTACTTTCCATACAAAGTTCTTCATGATCTGAGTCCTGCTTCCTTCATCTCTCCCAGAACTTGTCCTTCATACCAATATCCACCAGCCACATCAAACAACAACCTGAAACTGCTGGTTCATACCTAAATGCTTTCCCATTGGACTATATTCATGTTGCACCCTTAGCCAGGAATTATTTTTCTATCTACTACCTGAATCCATAAGACTCAGGTCAAGTATCACCTCTCCAAGAAGTCTCTGGAGGGGAATGGATCAACCCCTCCTCCGTGTTCCACAGCACACCAAACCCTGATGGGCCCTCAATCGCGTTACTATACTTACTTGTTCTTATTGTTTCGGAATATGGCCTTATATTTACAGTAAGCATTAAAAACTGTTTTTATTATCAAATAATACGTACACACATGTACCCATACCAAGTTCTCTCCCATCACCCAAGCTCACTTCAGCTTGAAGCCCTAGTCCAAACTTTTAACTTTGTCATTATCTGAAATTTCTGGAGTTTTTATGTTGTATTAAAATGGTGCCTTCTTGTGGGTCCTCCCACTAAATGAGGCAGAGGTGCATATATACCTGTGGCTTATCTTTACGTCCCTACTGCCTTACACACAGAAGGCCCTCTGTAAGTCTGAAAGGAAGGGAGAGAAAAGGGAGGGGAGATTGTTCTTCCTCTGGATTTGATCCAGGGATCTGGTACCAAGTGGGGCTGATGGGAAGGAGAATGACTTTGATTCCATCAATCCTTGGATAAGGGCCAACCCTACTGTTACATAAAACTCAATAATTAAATGAGCACAGCCTCCTGGAAAACTCATCCAAGATTACAGAATGTTATAGCGAAATGTTATGCTTGCTGTGTGCTAGGACCACAAAAGTTTTCCTGTGGAGACATCAGCATTATTGAGTGCTAAACCAAATGGAATTTATAAACTGCAGCCTTGATCCTGTACATTCTCTTGGGAGAAATAAGCCTTTGTGAACACATTCTCTTTCTGATTTGAAAAGGATTCAGTGGCTGTGGACCAGTTCTCACGACGCAGGATCAGAGGATGTACAATGGGATAGGTTCGATTACATGCAAGACGCCAGCAGATCACGTTGGAAATACAAACCACTGACTGGAAAACCTAGCCCCAGTGCTATCATTGCTGTTGGCGACTGCAATGTTTCCCAGAAGACCTGTTTATAAAGCTTGAACGACTTTGAAAGTTCTACTCTGGGGTGATGATGCAGTGGTTACAGCTGACTGGAATCCTGGGGGGCCCTTGAGTTTGCAACTCTTATCATTAGACTGCAGTGCCCAGGATGGCACAGATTGTTTGTTTTTGTTCACCACCATATTCCCAGTACCTAGTGTAGCATGTGGCACACAAAAAAAAGCACTGAGTACATTTTTATTAAAAGACAGAATGAATAAATAATCAGTCAGAAACAATTCTTCATAAAACCATTTTCTCTAGACACCTAGGTTAGCAGAAAATTCTTGCTGGCTGAAGCAAGGGATGCAAAATAAATATATAATAGATAAATAAACTTGGCAAATGTTTGGTCTTTGATTGGTATGATTGGAGAAGGAGTGATTAGTGAATAATGGCAGGCCAAGGTAAAGACAGCTACCAGAATATGAGATGAATGAACTTCAAACTAGAGAAATCCAAGCACATAATCTTCTCCTGCTAGACAGTTGTAAATATAATTAAGAAACTCCCAAAAGAAACACATATAGGATTATGGCTGGCACTATCATCTGCATTTTAGCCAAATTTGATATTTAGCTTCATGCATAAACAAGCATTTTATTGCAATACAGAAGACTAGGTCTTTGCAGTAGACAGGCAGAGTCTCTATGAAGGCATCAAGCACTCATGTCACACCTTTGGAAAAAAAAATACATTAGTAGTTTCCCCAGGAGGAGAAAGCCAAAATGCAGCCAGGAAGCAGCATTAACTCTTTCAGGCTGAAAGAACATTCACTGAATTGAGGCCAGACACTTGGAGAAGGCATTGGCATAAATCAATAAACGTATGCCCCCAATCCTTCAGAGCTTCAAGCTATTTAAAACCAAGGGTCTTTAGGCTCCTTCCAGTTTTCACACCCTCTAAATCCGAAAGCACACATTTCCTAGGTGGTCCCTTCAAGAGTTCAGAGCAAAATACAATTTTCTTTACTGATAGTAAGAAATCTGTTCTAATGAGAAAAAAAAAAAAAAACAACTTTTTTCTCCTATCAAACTCCACCCTTGCAGCAGTGTTTGCATAGTGCTTATGTGGGACGTTTGCTAACATCAGGCTTTGACAGCTGTCTTCACCCAAACAGCCCTACATTAGCCAGCAGCTGCATCCTAAATGACAAAAATCCAGAGCAGCTGTCAGCCCATTCTCCTTTCATTAACTTCTCTTTCTGTTCCTTGACATGAGCCCGTCTCCTCTTGCTACAAATTCTCCTCTCCCCCGTTCCCAAACCCTGCTCTGTCAGTCCTGCCCCTCAGGTTGTTCCTGGCCTGCCCCAATCCAACCCTCATTGACTGCTTCCCAGTCACCTCCTTGTACCCCTCTCTTTACTACCCTGGTTTCAGATGGTTTCTACTCCCCAGCCCCAAAGGCTGTGTTCCACTCCTCCCTCAGCTTTCAGCACCGCAGTTCTGGATGCTCACAATCGCTTAGTACTGTTTGCCTCCTACTTGGCCTTCTGACCATCAGAAGAGCCTCTTTTGGCTGCTGTGCTCCTCCCTCCTCCGGGTGAGGTGGGGGGTTACTCAGTGAACTTAAATACTGTGAAGATTCCAGTGACATTCCAACTGAATTGGAATTCAATTCAGTGAAAATTCCCACTCCCGGAATAAATGCCACCCTAATGCAAATTCTAATCTGTTTTTCCGAGAACCACTGTAGTTAGAGTTTAGTTAGTTGTAACTCCACATCAGGGAGCAATCATTTTTAAAGGCTTATGCCAGAGTAGCAAAGCTGTCAACATATAATGGATGTGAAAAACGCACAGGACACCACCTATACAACAAAGCCAAACAAATGAGAGAAAAACAGGATGGAGATTATGCTTCATTTCTATGAGTCCATTAACACGGCAATAAAGGAGATAATTAACACGAAGAGCTTAGTTTAGCATAAAGCCTGAACATAGAAAGCAGTCAATATTACCTGTTGTTACTAGTACTATGATTTTTTAATTATTTCAAGACTATAGGAATGATATGATAAGAAAATGCCCTCTACGAGGACTACAGACTGGAAGAAGGGAAACAGGGATACACACTTGACCTGGAGATAAAAGACAGTAAAAGATTAAAAAGTTGGCCAGGCGCGCGGTGGCTCACGTCTGTAATCCCAGCACTTTAGGAGGCCAAGACGGGTGGATCATGAGCTCAGGAAATCGAGACCATCCTGGCTAACACAGTGAGATCCCGTCTCTACTAAAAAAAAAAAAAAAAAAAAAAAAAAACAAGGCAAAGGCTGGGGCAAAAAAAAAAAAAAAAAAAAAAAAGATTACAAAGTATCTGCCAAATCATTTTAGGCGTCAGTAGAGGTATGGCGGGACTGGCAAGGGAGAGGAAGTTTTGAGTGGGGATAACTTTCCTGCAGTGTTGGCTCATGTATTAATTTGCTAGGACCGCAGTAACAAAGTACCACAAACTGAGTGGCTTAACCAGCAGAAATGTATTGCCTCACAGTTCGCAAGGATACTACTCTGAAATCAAGGTGTCGGCAGGGTTGGCTCAAACCTTCTGAGAGCTCCGGGAGAAGGAACTTTCTCAGCCTCTCTCTTTGGATTGTAGATGTTCGTCTTCTCCTTGTGTCTCTCCATATTACCTTCCTTCTATTGGTCTGTGCCCAATTTCCCCCTTTTGATAGGGACACCAATCATAATGACTTAGGGGCCCACATATTCCAGTGTTACCTCGTCTTATTGCATCTGCAATGACCCTGTTCTAAATAACGTCACATTCTGAAGTACTGAAAGTTCAGATTTCAACATATAACTTTTAGGGGAACACAATTCAGGCTATAATAGTTGAGGAGAGATAACAAAATGCTTAAAAATAGACATAGCCTCAAGTCCAAGTTCAATTGCAAGTTCAAGGCACACAAAAATGTGTGTAATCATAATTCTAATATGTTTTTTAAACTGAGAAATACTGATATATCCTAAATAACTAGTAATAAACATATAATTATATCAATTTTGGTACACTCATTACAGTGAAATCTTGCAAAACCTTTGAAAGTAATGTGTCTAAATCTATAACGAAACTCAAAATGTTCATAATATATTGTCAACTTAAAGAAGCAGATATTTTTATCCCAGATTATATGAAGTAATTACGATAATTTTGTATATAAATTGGTCAATATATTAACTATATTATACCTGAGAAATGGAATAATAAAAATTACAAGTTGGCTTTTTTTTTCTTTTTTTTTTTGGTTTGTTTTTTGTTTTTGTTTTTTTGAGACGGAGTCTTGCTCTGTCACTCAGGGTGGAGTGCAATGGTGCAATCTCGGCCCATTGCAACCTCCGCCTCTGGGGTTCAAGCGATTCTCCTGCCTCAGCCTCCAGAGTAGCTGGGATTACAGGTGCCTGCCACCATGCCCGGCTAATATTTTGTATCTTTAGTAGAGACGAGGTTTCACCATGTTGGCCAGGCTGGTCTCAAACCCCTGAGATCCACCTGCCTCGGCCTCCCAAAGTGCTGGGATTACAGGCATGAGCCACCGCGCCCAGCTAGATTTCTTAATAATACCTATTTTTGTCTTTTCCAAGTGTTCTATGTTTGTTACATGTAAATTGTTTATTAGAGAGATGTTTTAAAATATAAAGCTAATTTTATTTTAAAATATCTTTTTTAAAAAACATTGGATCATGAAACCATTCCTGGTTCCAGTCTTACTGGGTTTCTTCCTAGGAATATCTTTCTACCTTAAGAAGTTGTACAAAGAAGAGGCTTGTTTTGATAAATATCAATTTATTTTACTGATATTTTAGACCAAAAAATGACAAATGTACTTTGTGTTCCTTGTTTCATTGCATAGAAGTCACATTGCTGCTAACATTATACTACCACAATCTTTCCTGACAATAACAGAACTAACTGCTAATTGATCCATTTATTCAAGATCATTTTGTTGCTTGCACTTTCTCAGTGCCAGGCCAATGCCAGACTCTTCAGAGTACAGAAATAATCAATCACCATCACCAAGTCTTAACAGCATGAAAGGTGATGGAAAAAATATATTTGATGAAAACTTAAATGTGAATTCCTTTTGGTGGAGACTTGTCCACATAGATTTTGGTCTGTCTTATCATGGCCAGCTATTTTTCTTTTATTGATGAAGCCTGTCTACTGTGTGTTTAGGTTTCCATCTATGATGGAAACACACTAGAAGTGTGTTAAAGCCTGGCTATAAATTATTGGCATTTCCACTCTCCTTTAGTTTGACAACTTGAGAGGAATAAATAGTTAAAATGATCCATTGGTTTTCTGTAGATGAGGATAATAATTTCACACAGACTGAAGGTAATGGTGATATTGAGAAAAATTATCTTTTTTTGTGACTGTTCTATTGGGATAGATGGGTAACGTTCGAGCCTTAATAGAACTCGTTTAATTTCTCTCTACTGTCTGCCCAGATGAAGACGATATCACAAACAGATGAACTATGAGTCAACACAAGACTCGTTTTCCTGCAGAACACTCGTTGTTATGTCCCAAAAGTGCAGAATAGGGATGTCTCCTTTACATAAGAACATTTTTCCTGGTGATTAATGCCACATCATTCAGAAAAATACATTAAAGTTGCCTCTAAAAATGAACCAAATATTTTTAACAAACTATAAACTTCTTTGCCTCATTTGGCTATCCTTGGAATGGTGAAAAATCACATCTCTTGACAGTGATTTTTATCATTGCATATTCCCTTTGGTTTTCAAACCACGTGAAGAGTTTATCGTTCTCTGGAACAACTTGAGTAGAGTCAGAATTGATTATATAAGTGCATGAGGTATCGCTAAGAGGATAACCAGTTCCTGGGTCTTTGCCTACACAACCTCCCAAGGTGATGATAAGCAGTACAAACTTATTTGGTGATCTAAAGCAGTGGTTCTCAACTGGTGTTGATTTTGTCCTTCAACAGACATTTGAATGTCTGGAGACAGTTTTAATTGTCACTCTGTGAGGGCTACTACTGGCACCTAGTGGATAGAAACCAAGGAAGCAGCTAAACATCCTAGAATGCACAAGGGAGTCCCACACAAGAAAGAATTAACCTGCCAAAAATATCAATAGTGCTGTGGTTGATAAACCCTCATCTAGTTATTTTACTTGCATGATAACTATAATTTTTCCCCATTGTCAAATATAATACTAACTCATTGAACACCTGAGAGTTGAATGAATCGTGAACCTTTTACCTGAAGAGGATCATGGGTCTTGTTCACAGGAGTTAGAAAGATAGGTTCTACGTCAGCAATTCTCAATCGTGATGTAGTGACACAGCATAGTGACCCACTTTGGGTCACATTAAGTTTTGAGTTAATAAGTGTTAAAGGATCAAGTTAGAAAATATGAATGGCTTTCTAAATATAAAGTAGTGAAGAGACTTGCAATATGCTTTCTTGGTGGTGGAGGTATGGTTTAGCTATGACACCTATAACCACGGATACTGCCAGTCACTGCTATGGGTGAGCATGATCACATTCATAGCCCCACAGGCCAAGAACATACTATGAGCTGCTAGTCTACAGCATGTAGGGCAACATCTAGAAAACTCATTTATTCTCCTTTTTTTTTTTTTTAATTCAGATACTTGTGATGGCTGTCAACTGCCTTTAGAAATTCCTTGCTTTAATAATTTATGTTGCCAAAACAATTAGGGTTCCCAACACCAGCAGGCTTTAGAGGTGTTTTTTGAATGTTAATCCTTCTTGGGGGTTTTCTGCTTATGCCAGATTAGATAACATGGTAAATTGATTTGAAAAGAATAAATCCGAAACTCATTTGCATTAATGTTTTCTATTTCCTAGGAATGTTTCCCTGGTTAATTGTTAGCCCATGGTAAGCAAGTTATCAATTAATTGCTGGAAAATGCAGTATGTATATTACTTTGGTCTTTAATTGACTACAAGTTTTCTTGCTCATTAAATGTTAATTTAATTGTTTAAATAAACAAAACCATTAGGACACTAGTCAATTCTTTGAAAAAAAAATGTTTAATGAAATATAAATTTCACTTATAATTATGAATCAATTTTTCTATAATGAACAGGCCTAAGAGTTGGACTTCTTTTTAATTACAGAAGTTGAACAGCCTGTCTCCAAGAATGTAATATACCTAAAACAGAATGCTACAGTTTAGATGGTGTTGTTTGTCCCAGCCAAAACTCATGTTGAAATGTACTTGCCAATGTAAAAATGTAAGGAAAGGAACAGGGGGTTTCAGAAGTGGAAATAACTTGGGACACATGGCAAAGAGGTTCATTTTGGAAATATTTTCTGAAAATCTGTGTTAGAGAAATAGAATTTGAGTCATTCTCAGATTTTGTAACACATAATAGACGTGTATAAAAGATGAATAACAATAATAATATATGATTAACATTATGTTAAGTACAGACAGAGGGATTGGAAGCTTATAGGAAGGAGTAACCAACATGTTCCTAAACTGAGGATGAAACTTAAAATAAGAAAGCTAATGGCATTACAATAAAAAAGAATTTTAAGTAACTAACCGAATATTCTTAGAAAATTAGAAAGAACATCATACTATCATAAAAGTACATCTAACAAAAAAACTCCAATACCTACAAGAAAAAATATGTAAATCTTTATTGAATGCATGAAAAATGACAAACTAATGGACAGGAATACTTGAAGATTCAGAAATATGAAGAAGTCACTTATCCCCAAAGGTATGCATTTCCCATAACAACACAATTCCCATAAACATATCACTGTGTATTTTTGTAACTTAAGAAGGTTACTTTAAACTTTATGTGGAAAAATAAGTGCATAAAATAATCAGTACCATTGTAGGAAAGGAAAATTACAAGGGGCACTTTGATATCAAGTGTCAAAGTCATGTTATAAAGACATGGTAATAGGAATAGCCTGATTCTAGCAAAGCAATATCTACAGACTAGTGGAAAAAGTGGGAAGTTTTTTAAGATGTCAAATGTACAAATAGATTTTGTCAAGTGCAAAGTACAGGAAATGAAGACTTATTCAAAATATGACATTGAGACTGCTGGCTTTATCATGGGTGGGGGGGAGTTACATTTATATTTTACATTATATAAAAACTAAAACTTAAAAATATGAACATGAGGTAATGTTTAATCAAAACAGTACAAACACAAGAATAGTAGGAGGAGATACACAGGGAATAAAGCGAGAGTATTGACTCCATAAAAATAATAAAACTACTAAAATAAAAACGCATCACCCAGGCAAATGATAAACTGAGAAAAACAAATGCAATGCATATGTACACTAAGAATTGATAGTCTCATTTTATAAAGCATCATTCCTTAAACATCTTGGTGTCAGAATTCTTTTAAATTATTATTATTGAGAGCTCCCTTATAGGACTTTTGCTCATGTGGATTAAATATTTACTATTTCAGAAGTTAAATCTGAAACTTTTTTAAAAAATTATTTTTAATTTGTTTAAAAATAACAGTAAAATCACTAAATATTGACATAAATAACATTTGTATTAAAATAATTTTTCCAAAGCAAATAATATCGATAATGAGAAGAAAGGCATTGTTTTATATTTTTGCTAATCTTTTTAATATCTGGCTTTGTAGAAGACCATTAGATTCTCATATCTGCTTCTGCATTCAATCTAGTGTGAAATTCCCATCATGTGGCCTCTGCAACCATGGTTGGTAAAGATAAGGAAAAGGACAAGGAAACTCCAGAGATGCTGGCCTCAGCATCATTAAAGACTAGAACCGATGCCAGCAAATACCTACCTTCAGACTGGTTATTAGTTTTTTTTTCTTTTTTTTTTTTTTACAGAATTAGCTGACACTAGAAAAATCAAATCAATCAAATTGTTTAAAAGTCAGTAAAAAAGAAGGAAGGGAGGGAGGGAGAAAAAGAGGAAGGACAAAGGGAAGAGGAAAGAAAGAAACAAGGACAATGAATCTGTACCATTTTAAACCATGGTTCTTCAGGTGGTGCAGGAAGCAATCTTAACAGACAGAGTTCCTCATACCTAAGCAGTTCCATTTTTCCATCAACACTCCCAGGCCCTTCTGAAGTGGGTGAAAAAAAGGTAAAACCAGGGTTTCAGAATACTTTTGGTATTCTGATGAATTCAGATGAGCGGAGACTGGCGCTGTCATTATTTTTGCATACAAGGGAAATGAAATCTCTTTGGTGTCACAGGCTTAGTACATTGACATTATATAATACTTATAAGAATCATGCAAAAAATAAATAATGAATAATAATAATATAAGTGTCATGAAAAAATAAATAATAACCTGATCTCAGATCCCAGGTCCAAAAATGATAACCATACTCATCCTGTTTTAAAGCTCTGCTTTAACGTGTCTCAAGGGCCTTGTGATCACAAGTGAAACCATGAAGCTCAAAAAAAATAAATAAAATGTTTTTAAAAAAACATACACTTTCGTTTCTGGCAAGTTAAAGAGAATCTGTCCTGGAGCACGTCTCACTCTGCCAAATGGGAATCTCCTTCCAACCTATGCTTTTAGAAAGGGCTCTGATGTTTGCTATGCATGTGAAGTAGGTATTTACTCATGTGGTAATCAGCAACAGAACCGTGAGACCAGTTCAAATAAAATGCAATAAAAGGAATACTCCAAGCAGGAATGATGGGCTTTGGAAATTTTATCATCATGCATGACAAAGGCCATAATTTCTTACTATTTAAATAAAAGCAATTATTCAGGCTCCTTTAGAGATGAGTGATCTACCAATCATTTAGTTTCTGTAACAGGAAAGATTTAATCTGTAATGACAACCATCAGATTGAACACTTCCTAATTTTAAAACACAACTACAGTAGCAACATTGTTGTATATTCCAACCAAATTTATTTGTGGGATTTATCAAAAATAAGATGTATGACTCTTAATTTCCCTCCATTAGAACTGGTAAAAGCCTTAGAGCTAATTCAGTGGCCCAAATTTGGTTCCAGTTCATTAGTCTGCCTACCTCTAAAATAAAACACACTAAATTTTTTATTGTGTAGTGCTAAAGGAAATAATCCCACTACTAGAGGACCCACAACATTGAATTATTCATAAGCTACTTATTTCAAAGACTATTACAGCTCAGGGTGCCTCTGGGACTCAGGTACTTCATTAACAACTTGCATATGCCTTCTGCACCTCAGCTATAGGAATTTAGAAAAGGTGTATTTAAGTAGAGATAATGAGTATTAGTGCCAAACCAGGTTTATAGTTTCTGTGAAAGTAAAGGAAGTATTTTAATAACATCAAATGCAAATATTATGATGAACTGTTGTGTAAAACAATATTGCAGGGTCTCTATTCATTTCCATTTTATCATATGTGTTTAGATAAATGTGAAATCTGGAAATGCTTTGAAAGTTGGGCATTTAAGAGGTTCAAAATAAAAAAAAAGAGAGTGAGAGAATAAAAAGCATTGCTCCGTGGGTTATTTGCTATCAAGAGTAGGATTTCTTAAATCCTCATTTTCAGAACTGCCCTAGAACCAGCTATGTTCTAAGTGAAAGTCATCCACAAGAAAAGTCAGTTTTACAAAAAGTCAGGTACTTTTGTGTTGACATCATTATATTCACATTTTCTCTGCCCTTGGCACATTCTTTCCTGCTTGGAGGTAATATTGCAGTGAGTGTGTTTACATTATGTCACTGGCCATGGGTGAGTCACTCATTGTAAATTGATGTACGCCACTGAAAAATTTCTATTAACAGTCATTTTGGTTTAGTTGCTGGGTTTTCAGAGCTGGTTACAATCAAGGAACCCTTGTCTGTAGTTGGAGCATTGCTCAGTTCTAGTCAACTGAATATGCTTAGGATCGGATTATTCTCAACATCAAGTATGCATGATATTCATTGATAACAGTATAGACTACATTGAGCTGTCTCTTGCTATGAAGTGACATTGACCATGCTCAACATGTTACACGATATGTAATTGTTTGCCCTGTTCTAAATAGTAGTTTCTATATATGCAATGTCCAAAACACAGCATCAGTCTCTAAAAAGAGCAGAAATGTTAATTCGCATTTATTCTGGACAGTTTAGGCAAAGTACATAGGTATAAATTTTATATTCACATGAAATAATCTTTTCTGTTCAGGCATAGGATCAGGAGAGTGAGTCTGAGATCTGTGTAGAGTGGATGACCTCACCCTAATTTACCTTAAAGTAGAAACATCTCTTTTAATATTCACCTGTGTGGTAAGTATAAGAGGGCAGAAGTGGAAATGTGTAATCTTCTGTGACACACACACCCCCAAAAAAATCTTTAGTTCCCCAAAATTTGCATTTTCATGTAAATTACCATGTTGGTGACATTACAACAATGACAAGAATGAGAATTAACTTTTATTGAGCACTTCACAGGCCAAGCACTATCTTCTATCTCATTTAATCCTCATAACAATCTATGAGATAGATATGACTACTATCCCCCATTTTGTAGACAAGGAAACCAAGCTTCAAAGAGAGAAAATTAGTCTAAGGTGACATGGCCTAAAAGGCTGGAGCCAGCTTTGAACCCGGGTAGTCCAGCTCCAGAGGTCTTGTTTTAACCCCTACGTTAACTTTCAAGGTGGTCCCCCAATCATCTGCACTTCTGATACTCACACTCTTCTATGATCCCCTTCCATATAAGTCAAAGCCAGCCTGATGTACCTGTTGGATATAGTGGAAGAGATGCTGAGTGACTTCCAAGACTAGATTATAAAAGGCCTTGCCACTTCCACCTGGGTCTCCAGAATATTTATCCTTGGAGATCTGAGCCACCACATCCAACTACCTCAAGGCCGCCTTGCAGAGGGACAAGATGGAGAAATAGAGGGAAGGCCTGAAACTACATGGAGAGAGATGCCTCTAGCAATTTAAGTCATCCCATCTGAGCAGAGACAAGTCAGTCCCTGTGAGGCCCATCCAAATTGCAGATTTGTTGGCAGGCTAATTGATTGTTGTTTGTATTAAGCCACTAAGTTTTGACATAATTTGTTACAAGGCAATAAATAACTAGAACAACCACTGCAAAATACAGACTCTTCCCACCCTCCCAGGATGTTTCTTTCTTGCTAGTCCTCAAACTATGAAGGTCTTTGAAACCTGTCTGTCCCACCCCAACTCACACATTCACAAATATACACAACCAACTGAGTGGAGGTGAAAATTGACTAAGCACCAAGCTTAACTGTAGTCATAAAGGTGGTAACAGTAACAAAAGAAAAGAAAACTAGTATTTCAAATTAAATATTTGTGCATGCATGAAACTTTTTTCCTACTTCTTAAAAGACGTGTGCTCTCAATAATTTGTTGGCTGATTTCTATAGCCCAATCAAAATTTTCTTTAAAAAATGGTTTTTGCTTTTGAGCAAAAACATACTAGTTTCTGTTAAAAGTACAAAAACATTTTTAAAACCCTCAATGGTTTTATGTTCACATTAAAATATATTCAGTTATGTTAAAAACCAACTTGCTCATACCATCAGTAATCTACTCAGGTGATTTGATTAAATATATAAAAGACTTTCTTCATCTAGGTAGATTTCTAATATTGTAAACTCAAACTGATGGGTGAAATGGAACAGAAATCAAATAATACCACAAACATCCTACTTATAAAATGAAACAAATTGAAATAAAATTTTAAGCAGGACTTCTGAGAGTCATTAGCCTGGAGAGAAAAGGAATCTTTGCTCATAGAAACCATGAGTCCTGAACTTGTTTCATACTGCACTTTAAATTGTCAGACCTCTGAGTATTTTCTACTTTGCACTCAAGTCACTGGAAGCTTGCTGATGCCTTCAGCAATAGCTTTGGTGCTTTATTTTTTGTTGTTCTTGACAGAGAACTTTGTTGTTCAGTCACAAAACTTTATTCCTTGTGAATCCTAGTGGCTCCCATTCTCCAGTGCTGCAGAGTGTGAGATGGAATTTGCCCTCCAGTGTTTTGCCTTCATAAATGACTCCTGCTTAAAGCTAGTTAGTCCCCTGACCATGTCACTGATAACTGCACACAATCTACCTTAAGGTCAAATCTCGGATCCAGAAATTATTTCCTTTTTTTTTTTTTTTTTTTTGGGGTTATAAAAAACGATAAGGGGGGATTAAAGTAGGGTGGTGCAGGATTTAAAACTATAAAATTGTACCGTGTCATCCAAAATCCTTGTAATGAAGGTATCTAGGCCTGAGAAGGTGAGAACTTCTGAAACTAATCCTCTCTGTCTGAGACATAAATGGGTCTCCAGTTCTACCTGATAGTGTTTCTTCAATATCTGCTACTTTCTCCCACAACCCAAGGCCCCAGGGACTAATTGGAAAACAGGAGGAAAAAGCAAAACTATAATTTTGGTATCTCAGTTGACTCAGTGATCAAATTCAGAGTAAAAAAGTTTAAAATTTTACACTCCTGTTTATAGCAGGCCCAAGCATGAATATATTCATAATTCTGAAAAAGTACAACCCTCTGGTAACAAAAGAACATCAATCAATTCATAAAATGCTGTTCGTTTCTATGTTTATCCAAAGGGGAAATAGTGAAGTATAAGACAGTCTGTGATCTCAACTTTGTTAAGTAAAAATAAAACTTCTTTAAGGTAAGAAAATTATATCATGGCTAAACGAGAACACACAATTACTGACATCTTCTGAGTAGGAGAGAAGACAGAAGACCCATTGGTTCTCATGGATCTTTTTCTATTTCAACCCAATATTCTCCAAAGATCCAATTTTTTTTTTTTTTTTTTTTTTTTTTTGACAGAGTCTCACTCTGTGGCCCAGGCTGGAGTGCAGTAGTGCGATCTCAGCTCATTGCAACCTCCACCTTCCAGGTTCAAGCAATTAGTGTGCCTTAGCCTCTCAGCATAGCTGGGATTACATGCATGCTCCACCAAACCTGGCTAACTGTTGTAATTTTAGTAGAGATGGGGTTTCACCATTTTAGCCAGGCTGGTCTCAAACTCCTGGCCTCAAGCAATCCTCCCACCTTGGCTTCCCAAAGTGCTGGGATTACAGGCATGAACGACCACAGCCAGCCTAAAATTCTTCTTGTAACATCATCTTCATTCCTATACCAAATTTACAAAGGAAGGCTGAAACTTCCCAATCAGCTGTAGGACTGTTGCCCTTTTCTCCACTGTCACATTCACTCAGATATTCAACAAATAGAGTATTTAACAAATGTCTTCTATGCATGAGACACTGAGCAAGAAATATAAGACAATTATCTCACTCTTTAAAGAAAGATTTTATAAAATGACAACTATCTGTTATATTAGACAAACAAAAAGAATGATTGCAGAGCAGGCAAGGTAAAAGTACAGGTGTGTTTTTCCCCAAACGATGCATTCCTGAACTTTCCTTTAAATTCAAATATTTCCATCACTTTGATATACAGTCACAAAGCAAAAACTTACCAGCTGGCCATATTCACATAAAACCTTTGAATTTAATTACTTAGTACTCTGCAGAATCCTTATGTTCTTTTGGCAGTAGGGTTTGATTTCTCCCAAGCCATTCACCTGTCCAATCACAGGTTCCTCTTGACAAAGGATAATTAATATGAGCCATTAGGCTTTCTTGCAAGAAAGCCAAGGCCTAGAATAGCAGCTTAGGTTGCCAGAGTATTACACAGTTACTGAGTGTCTCAGCCAAGCCTCAAATGCGTATCTATAGATTCTATCTTCAATGATGCTTTGACCATGATACTGGCCTCCTTGGTCATGTACATTTAAGGCTTTATGATATGTACTGCAATTCAAGAAGATCAATTCCACCTCACCACAGCCATCTGACCCTACCTATGAATCTACTGACATCCCCGATTAAAACTGCTTTGTTCAGGTGCCCCACCCTGCAGCCAGAGTGAGTTTTTCAAAAGGTAACCAGTCTTGCCACTGTGGAACCTGATGATTCCTCAAAAAGCTCAACATGGCCGGCTGTGGTGGCTCACGCTTGTAATCCCAGCACTTTGGGAGGCCGAGGCGGGCCGATCACGAGGTCAGGAGTTTGAGACCAGCCTGATCAACATGGTGAGACCCCGTCTCTACTAAAAAAATTCAAAAATTAGGTGGGCTTGGTGGTGGGTGCCTATAATCCCAGCTACTCAGGAGACTGAGGCAGGAGAATTGCTTGAACCTGGGAAGTGGAGGTTGCAGTGAGCCGAGATCGTGCCACTGTACTCCAGCCTGGGTGACAGAGCAAGACTCCACCTCAAAAAAAAAAAAAAAAAAAAAAGCTCAATACAGAGCTGATTTGATCATTACATATTGTATATTTCTATCAAAAAATAACATGTCTCCCACAAATATATACAACTATTATGTATCCAAAATAACTTAAAATAAAAAATAAATTTATAATACCAAATGTCAACATAGAATTGCCAGATAACCCAGCAATTCCACGCTTAGGTATGGACCAAAAAGAATTGAAAGCAGAAACTCAAATAGGTGCTTACATACCAATATTCTTTGTAGCTTTATTCACAATACTCAGGAGGTGGAAACAACTCAAGTGTCTATCAATGGATGAATTAATATGCAAAATATATTATATCTGTACAGTTAAATTTTACTCTTCTGTCATAAAAAGAAATAAAATTCTGACATATGCTACAACATGGATAAACCTTGAAAACATTATGCTAGGTGAAATAAGCTAGACACAAAAGCACAAATATATGGTTCCACTTTTATGAAATATATCTGAAATAAGCAAATCCATAGAGACAGAAAATAGATTAGAGTTTACCAGGGTCTGGGAAGAGTAGGATATAGGGATTTACTGCTTTATGGGTAGAAATTTTTTATCTGGGACGATAAAAAAATTTCTAGAAATAGTGTACATGCAAAATGGTAACTTTTACCACACTTTACTACAATTTTTAAAAATAAAATGCCAAAAAAAGGAACTAAGTGACTAAGTGACTCCTCTGATTAAGCTCCTTCCATTGAAGTAATTAGAATGAAGACCACAATGATAGCATGGCCTAAGTGTTTTGCACAATGTGGCCCTCACTGAGTGCTGTGCCTCCTTCTACTCTCCATTCTTTCCACTCTGGCTTTCTCTCAGTCCCTTAGAAGCATTATGTTTCTTCTCTTTGCAGGGCCCTTGTACATGCTATGTCTTCTGCCTGCATCATTCTTCCTTGTTAGCTTCTCCTAGTTAACACCTATTTACTCACCCTTCAAATTTCAGCTCAATCCTCACTTTTTTTTTTTTTTTTTTTTTTTTAGGGAAGAGTTCCTAATCCAACTGACAAGTCAAATCCTCTTATTCTACTCTCAATTTTTTTAAATGTCCTTTATAGCACTTAATGTATTGTATTTCAGATTTATTTTTATTTATACGGTTTTTGGTAGCAAGCTTCCAAGATGATGCCCAATGATCCATGCCTCCTTGGAGTGGCCCCCTTATGTACTCCCTTCCTACTTTGTTCCAGGATTGATTTGTGTGATAGAACATGGTAGAAGTTTGATACGTCACTTGTGAGATTTGGTTTTAAGAGTCTGCCAGTTTATTCTTGGACTTTCTCTCTCATTACTTTCTTTGAGGGAAGGTATATCGTGAGCAGCCAAGGAGAGACACACATGGTGAGGGACTTAAGCTTCCTGCCAGCCGCCACATGTGTGAGCTTAGAAGTACATAATCTAATCCTAGTCAAGTCTTCAGAAACTGCAGCCCTGGCCTACAGCTTGATTACATTCTCATAATAAACTCTGAACCAGAACCACTCAGCTAAGCTATGCCCAGTTTCATGATCCTCAGAAACTGAATGAGATAATAGATGTTTGTTGTTTTAAGCTGGTAAGTTTGGGCATAACTTTTATATACCAATAAATAACTAATATGTGATTATTTAATATTCTCCCATCAAGTTCAAAGAAGGTAGAAACTGATCCTTATTATGCTCACCAGTTATATACCCGATGTCTACTGCAGTGTCTGATATATAGTAGACACTCAGTAGATATTTGTTTAAAGAATAAAAAAAAAAAATGAATGTGTGACTCAACCCAAATGACCTACTGGAAAGGATGAGTAAAGCTTTCCTCATTACATGCCTAACATTGCATTGAATGGAGAGGTCAGTTGACACTACACTTTATTCACAAGCACCTCAGGGAAGAAAAATCAGTACTCATATTTTCAGTTAATGGATCATGCAATTTGACAACAGAAAAACAATAAATTTCAATGTTTTTACATGGAAAAGAGAATGAGAAAGAGGAATTTTTGCACGTAACACAGAGCCATTCCTTTATAAAAGCTGAAGTTCCTGCCAGCCATCAGACGGCTGAAACAAATGAAAAGCACAAGGTGAAAGTGAGGGAGAAACTTACTTGGAAGAAATATACTTCCTGTCCATCATTGTGACTGACAGATTTCTCATGAAAATAGCTCAAATTGACTGATGCATTTTTACTCTTTTACTGAATAGATAATTTTAAATGATTTCCCAGGTCCAGGAATGATAGTTTAATGGACCAAGAAGAAAAAAAAAGTGGTAAAATTTAATAAAATAAAACCCAGAAAGCAAAGACTTTAGCAGGAACTTGACATTGAGCCGTTAGAAAAAGATGCCAAAGTTAGATACTGAAACATGAGCACTTACTTTCCCTTAAAGAATGGTGTTTCCAGTCCAACAACCAAGGTCACAAACATTTAAACCAGCTTCTCATCCAAGCAAGCAATGGATCTCTCCCGGCCTCTTCCATTGGACCAACTAACTCCCGGAACAGGACTCAAACCAATGGAAAGCGAGAGCGTACAACACATGGACAAAGAAAGCAGAGAAAGGCATGAAACTTGATGTTAGAAACATCTGAGAAAAATCCCTGAGAGATGATGAATGTACTGTTGGGACAGCAAGCTCAAACATATCCAAGGATTGTCAAATGGTAGAATGAGTAGTACTCATGGGCAATAGTTGTGCTTTCCCTGCATAGACACTGATTTGACACTCATATTTTCAGACTAAAATTTTTACTGTGCAGAGGCCCAAAGTCTGGCAGCCAGATATATATGTTCCTCTCTGCCCCAAGTTGCTATATTCCCATTGCATGTCAATAGGAAAAATCAAGATGGGACAAGAGTTGAAGCATAGAATGCAAGAGAGAGAAAGGGTCTTACATCTTATTTACTTTTGCATCCACATTTTTAAAGGAAAAACACGGAGACACCAATTGCCAGTCCCCCAGTGTTATTTCTCCAGTTCCCATTCTAATGACTGCCTGTATCATTTAACTCTTCCTTTGAAGGAAAGTAGAGACAGCAATTGAAAAGTAGAAAACGTCCGGCTGAGGAATTCAGACACAGACCAGTGCAGAATTGAAAGCATTGATGATTTTTAACAGGGATGTCTCAGCAATGGAGTAGGACTATTTAGAAAGCAATATGTAAGGTGGGCTAAAGAAATGTTTAAAAAGATGAATAGAGCAGTTAATCACTGGGAGAAAGGCAAGGTTATTAACTTTGGGCCACTTAAGTTACTGAAAGCGTTTTTAGTAGGTCATAGAGTCCAACAGAATGTCAGAACCAAGCTTTGGAAAGGCTCTGATGCAAGGCAGTTCAGGAAAATCAGGTACACTGGACACTCCCTTCACAGTCAGCCCGTGGGAAGAATCAAGATCAATTATCTTCTTTCTTTGAGTCACTCTTCAGGGATCAAACTCCCAACAGAGCTTGGTTTTCATGTTTACTCCTTGTCCAGGAGAGGGAGGGCACCCTGAATGACAGTCCCTTCAAAACTTAAAGTGTCTCCCCCTTCACATTAAAAAGGAGATTGGATACTGAGTAGACAAACAAAACAGCTGTCCATAGGAGGACCAGCAAAGTAACTCTTTTCTTAACTCACTTCAGAAAGGATAGAAAATTACTGAGGGTAGAAACCAGGTGCAGGGTTACTGTCCAGCATGATTCCTGCTGTCCAGTTTCGATGCATCTATTGATAGCAAACATCATCCTTAGGATTAGGCGCAAGGAAAGTATCTTATTTTCTCCTAAATCCCCACTTCATATGATTATATTAAATTTATATGAACAGTCAAGTAATATGCATCCTGGTCCTCTTGTCTAGTGCTGTTACCTGGGTAGATACCTGTCAGCCATCTCTGTTACATTTCACTGTCCTGCTGAGCAGGGACACATAGTTCCAGTACATTTCAATTGTCATCCCAGTGGCCATGACCAAAAGGAATGATCCTTTCACTTTCCCTTTCATTTTTAAAATTTTCTCCAGGTGATGGGATGGGACACTAGCGAGTGTTCGAACCTATCAGGAACGAGCCTGCCCAGTGGATGGGACAGCAGAGGAACTCTGCAGAGATGTTACTTGGCCTTGTTTTCCTTTCATCTTCTGTTTTCTTTAAGAACAAGCTGGTTTGTGTAGTCCCAGCTACTCAGGAGGCTGAGGCAGGAGAAGGGCGTGAACCCGGGAGGCGGACTTGGCAGTGAGCTGAGATCGCGCCACTGCACTCCAGCCTGGGCGACACAGCGAGACTCCATCTCAAAAAAAGTAAAAAATAAAATAAAATAAAATAAATAAATAAGAACAAGCTGGTTTGTAGTAGAGACAAGGGAAAATGCTAAAAACACCTTTCCCCTCATCATGGAAGAGACATCATCCTTGTATGAGAGAAGGAACAAAGGTCCTCAAACAAAGCCAACAACATTTCTTCTAAAAACTACAGATCCCGTGAGCCCCCAAAACACATTCACTAATGCCACATTACCCTGCGTCTGTGCATTCCCCTGGAAAATGATCTCAAATGATCAGGGGAAAATAAACTAACATTCTGTCTTGACTGACTATTGTAAGAAGAGATTTCATACCAAAGTTTTCTTAGTATCTAAAAAGATGTATGTAAAAGAAATGAATAAATAAATAAATACAGTGTTTGTGTGAAAACAGAATAAAGGAAAAAGAACAAGGTTTAGCTAAACCTTTTCTTTTGTTTTCTTTTTTTTTTTTCTTCCAGAGAAAGAGAGACACCCTGTGGATTTCAGAAGAACCCAACACAGCTCAATTACTTCAATTTTCTATAAAGAAAAAATATTATTGCTTAAGGAGATTATAGCAAAATAAAGCACAAAAATAGATTAAGAGGACATTAAAGTGTCCAGCACTGATAAACAAAAATCTATAGCTTCATGGTTTTGAGTAGAACTTTCTCAAAGACAATTTTCCTTTACTGTGTAGCAAAATGACAAAGAACATGAGGAATTCCTACATTTTTATACAGTTTGAAAGACAAAGACTGGAGAAAGTCAGAGTTCCAGGTAAGACCCACGTTGCCCTTCTCGATTTTAAGATGTCTCGTAGACCAACCTGGAAGCAGAGGCACAGGAAAAGATTCATCTGGGAAAGTAATTCTGATTCATCAACTCCCCTTGTATCCTTTCCCTTGGGACCGGATGACAGGACCATTACGGGACGCAGTCAAGTAAGTGTACTTCCAATCATGCCCCAAGGAACGGATATTTTGATTTGATTTGAATCAGCACTGTAGAGAATAGAACCTGGTTTGAATCTGATCTCATCTGACACACACAAAGATGCAAGAGTAGAAAGCAATTTAGTCTGGAGCTCCCTCTAGTCGTGCCTGGGAAATAATTGCAGAGGGAGGGAGGGCAGCCTGGAGCCTGGAGGGGGAACTGAGCAGGCAGAGAAGAACAGATTGTCTTCAGTGCTGAGCATGGTTGAAAATGAGCCATGTGCTTCCAGTGGAACTTGTTTTGGTATCTCATCTGCAGCTACCAGAGGCACTGAATGCTATGTGATTTAAATACTTCCCCAAAGATATGCAAAATAAGGGAATGTGCATATATGCTATGAGTCCCTGCCATAACCTTCAAAGAGGATTCACAGTATATGATGCTCTGCTAGGCTGGTCAGCTTCTCTTTTTATTCCTGCATGAGAGACTTGCTATCTAGACCTAAAAAAAACAGTCTGTAAATATAAAGCCAAGCCGAACAACATCCAAACATGTGAATATAAACATTCTCACACTTAGAGACAAAAGTGCAACATCCCAAAAACATAGGACAAGGAAAACAGCCCTGTCTCTCCTATCACAGATTGAAAAAAGAAAGCAAAGGGGACCAGAGAGCTCATGTGGCTAGCCTAACATCAGACAGCAAGAAATGAAACTCGGACCTCTATTTTTCATCTAATATCGTTTCCATTACAAAATGTGCCATGCCATTTGTCTTAGTCTGTTTTCTGTTGCTATGACAGAATAACACAGACTTAATAATGTATAAAGAAAAGAAGTTGATTTAGTTTACTGTTCTGGAGGCTGGAACGTCCATTAGTGTTTCACCAGCATCTTGTGAGGGCCTTCTTGCTGTGTCATAACATAGAGGAAAGCATCACATGGCCAGAGGGCAAGAGTCAGAGAGCACTTACTCTTATAACAAAGCCACTACTTCAATAACAAACCCACTCCAGTGATAGCAACATTCATCCATTCATGCGGGCAGAGGGATTAAGTTTCTAACACATGAACTTATGGGGTACATATTTTGTGTCCAGATACAGAAAACCATTTTCTAAATCAAATATTATACAAGGTATTAAGTTTCTTGCTATATATGAAGAGTTACAATAAATTTTAAAAAAATAAATAAATAAAATCTGTAACAGACATACCAGAACTTATACATCCCAAGAGATCTGCTCTTTAAGTGGTTATCCCAGAAAGCCATTCTGAGGTTTGCTATGGTTCACAGTTTGGGTGTGCCACTCTAGACATCATCATACAAGCCAAGACTGAGCCACGCAAGAAAACCATGCTCTTTACTTTAAATCATACATGTTGCATAAATCGGAGTCCCATCGGGAAAAAATTGCAATACAGATGGCTCAAATGAAAAGATTTTAAGAAAGAGACGACAGAGAAGTGTGGCCAGGGCTAAAGGAAAAAACAAAAGATAATGAGCTACACAAAGACTAGAAGAGCTCCCAGGGCTGAGACTGGAGGTCACTGGGTGACCCTAACTAGGGGAGGAAATAATGTTACTAAAATCCAGTGAGGGACACAACCATGGAGACTGTCTCCTCAGGGAAACTATAGCCCTGGAAGGTCTTACAATGTCTACTAAAGCAGCATATCCCAGCCTCTCTCTCCTCCTGCCCTCCAATCTTCTGCCAGTACTTCCCATTGGAAACCAGATGGCAAGGAAGCCTGGGTGATCCCATTCACAGGGACCTAAATCAAGGCAGAGATAGCTGCTTTAGAGGGACAAATGGAGTAACCAGGACGTATATCACTTCTGACCCAAAATGACTTCATTTTTCACCTTCTCTATGATCCCAAATTACTGCTGCTCCCCAAAATCATACCTACTCCAGTTCTCCAGTTTATAGGGGGAAAACATATGTGTGCATATGTCTTTATAGTGGAATGATTTATAATCCTTTGGATATGTACCCAGTAATTGGATTGCTGGGTCAAATGATATTTCTGGTTCTAGATCCTTGAGGAATCACCACACTGTCTTCCACAATGGTTGAACTAATTTATACTCATGCCAACAGTGTAACAGTGTTCCTATTTCTCCACATCCTCTCCAGCATCTGTTGTTTCCTGAATTTTTAATGATCACCATTCTAATTGGCATGAGATGGTATCTCATTGCGGTTTTGATTTGCATTTCTCTGATGACCAGTGATGATGAGCTTTTTTCATGTTTGTTGGCTGCATAAATGTCTTCTTTTGAGAAATGTCTGTTCACATCTTTCACCCATTTTTTGATGGATTTTTTTTATCTTGTAAATTTGTTTACATTCTTTGTAGATTCTAGATATTAGCCCTTTGTCAGATGGGTAGATTGCAAATTTTTTCCCCCATTCTGTAGGTTGCCTTTTCACTCTTAACGCCAGTTTCTTTTGCTGTGCAGAAGCTCTTTAGTTTAATTAGATCCCATTTTCATATATATTAAGCCATATCTTGCATGAAGTGAACAGAAATATTTTCCTAACTGATGGTCACAGTTCCAAATGAATAATCTATTTTTCTCATTCTATCTAAATGTATCAATTATAAATACTATACATAAAGTACTTACATAATAACTATCATATAGTAAGTGTTTAATAACAACTTTTGTACTTTTGTTTAGTATTGTGAACCAATGTAGTTGGAGTAAATCATTTCAATGAAAATAAATTAGCACAGTCTGGCATGCACTGCCTTTCCCTCCATCTCTGGCATATTGGGCATTATCTCTGGAAGGTCATCCAATGCTGATCTGGCATCCTGCAATTAATCGGCACTGTTAGATTCTGCAATGCTGGAGAAACACACCATGTTAGGCGAAGTGCTGGTCCCCATAAATAAAGTGTACTCTGGCCATAACCCATTTGTTATGGAAGCAGTGGCAATGGAGTGTCATATAAGGAGCCCACCTTATAAAGGTATAAAAGGGGAAATACTTGATTTTGCTCCCATAAAGCATAAACTATAGCAGCAAACTTCTATAGACTACAGTGCAAATGGTTATAATAAGTTCATTGTCCCATGGTGTCTGCTACATAATTGTGTTCATTCCCTTTGTGTATTTTAGTAATGAGAGTATAATTGTCAGTGCTTATAATACATATAATCTCATTACTGTCATTCCCATTAGTATTCTTTCACTTCAGCCTATACACAGTGTGTTCCACTTTCCCTCTCATTGAAATACATAAACACTTCTCCTCTCCTGCATCCAGATTTCAGTCTAATTCCTAACAGTTACCATGGCTAATCATTGAGACAACACTGCCTGCCTTGTTTTCAATATGTTTAATTTACCATTTTTGACACAATGCCAAGAAGTCAGCATTGCATTCATGTTGAATTGCCATGACCACATTTTTGCCTTTCTATGAGGATGGTTGAGACTTCGTTTGGAGCAGACACTAATTTAGATATGCAAAGAACCACAATCTTGACAGTGACTGTGTTTGGAGAACTACACTGCTATGCACAACTATATCATGTCTTAGGTTTCTCATCTATCAAAGGACAGATGTTGCCTCTGTTAGTCTCCTGGATGCCTTCTACTTCCAGTAATTCTTTTCATATGTAAAAGACTCAAATCAGTAAAACTTATTGGACATTTTTAAACTTCTTTATTTTCTCAAAGTAATATATATACACAGTTTTAAAAGTTAAACAGTATTAATAGACATATAAGAAGTAGCAAAGTTGTCTAACATTTCCCTATTAACCCCCAACTCATCACCAGATGCAATGACCTCAAATATTCTTAATTAATTCCTCTGAAATTTACAGATCTCAAACTTCTATGTAAATTGCTGACTTTAAATGAAGTTATTTTAGGCATGGCCTTTTGACTTCCTACTTGGTAGATGAGGGTGTATCTCTCTTCTGTCACCTTTCTGTGTCTCCTTCCCCAAATTCCAAATACAGTGATACTCCAATTTTCACTAAGTATTAATTTTGTCATGCATCTTAGAGTTCTCAGTGCTTCTATGCTTTTAGAATCTTGCTTTCCCAGGTTAGCCAATTACCTCTTTTAGTCTCTCTACTTTTCAGATTTCAAATATTATAAATTTATGCCCCTTAAAAATATCTGTAGAGCCCCTTGGTGGCTCACGCCTGTAATCCCAGCACTTTGGGAGGCCGAAGCTGGCAGATTACCAAGTCAGGAGATCCAGACCATCCTGGCTAACACGGTGAAACCCCGTCTCTACTAAAAATCCAAAAAAAAAAAAAAAAAAAAAAATAGCCGGGCTGTTGGCGGCCCCTGTAGTCCCAGCTACTCGGGAGGCTGAGGCAGGAGAATGGCGTGAACCCGGGAGGCGGAGCTTGCGGTGAGCGGAGATTGCGCCACTGCACTCCAGCCTGCGCGACAGAGCGAGACTCCGTCTCAAAAAAAAAAAAAAAAAAAAAGAAAAAAAGAAAAAAAAAATATGTGCAGTAGTTCCTAGTATGTTTTTTGGAGAGAATGAAATTAGATACACATATTCAATTTGTCACCTTAACATCTTAACATCTTTAAATTTCTACCATCCTTCCATAACACGTATCAGTTGCAGGGGTTAGAGAGTTAAGGCAGAGTTTCTGGAGTAGGTGTTCAAAGACAAGAGAAACACTTGATGATAGAGAAGAGAGGATAAAAATGGTAAGAAGGAGAACACAACTGGAGAAATGATTAAGGAAGTCAAACAGATTAGAATAGGTAGATGGGAGAGAAAAAGTAGGAGGCAGGGAATGATGTAAGATTGTAAAGTTGAGTACATTGGTTACTCAAAGACATTAAGTAAAAGGAGAAGCTGGAATTGAATTAACGAACAGGAGAAGATCATTGGAGACTTGTTCAATAGAATAGAAACTGATCCAATAGAGTGCTTAAGAAATGCTAATCTAAGTTACTTGAAAATTGCTTGAAACAGGGAACAGACCCCAAAAAGTTCAACTTAGATGTTATACTGTTGTGTACATTTTAATGGTGGACTATTTGACAGACACTGAAAGCTGAAAACCCAGAATTCTAAAAATAATTATTGATACCATCCTCCTACATCAACCTAAAATTTTTCTGTCACTCCTTTCTTTTACTTACTAAATGTCTGTCTGGAATCTATTCATTTTCTTCTAAATCTACCACCAATACTGTGGTCCAGCTGAAAATCATTTCTAGCCTGAATTAATAAAATAATCTACTAACAGTTCTTCTTGAAATTATTTTAGTAATTACATATATTGTGTGTGTGTGTGTTTTTTAACGTGCCTATAGCTTGCTTCTTCTAGTGATGAAGACAGGCAGTTTGCTATTGTATTCCCTATTGTACTCCCATCGCCTAGAGCCAGTTGCTGGAATGTGATGAGTTCAATAATTATTTGTTGACGGATAGACTAAATAAAACATTCTTTCTTCCCTTCTTTCACCAAATCTATTTTTCTATCAAAGCATAATCTTTATATTATTCTTAGAACTTATCATAATTGCAATTTTCCTTCTGTAGATTTTCATTTGAAAATAATTTCAGATTGACATTAAAGTAGCAAAATAGTTCAAAGAACTCCCATGTACCTTTCAACCAGATTGCTCAATTGTTAAAACTTTCCACAATTGCATTTAATTTTCTCTCTACATATATGTATAGTTATTTTATAAACCATTTGAGTGTAAGTTACAAACATGATTCCACATTACTGCCAAATGCATGTGTTCTTCCTATGAACAGAGAAATTTTCTTATATAACCAGAATTAATGGACGAAAAATCAGGAAATTGGTATTAATATAACAGTATTTACAGATTTTTATTTATACGTCACAAATTTTCCAATAATTTTCTTTATAGCAATAAGAAAATTATAATTCAAAACCCACCAAGGATCACATATCTCACTGTCAAGTCTTTTTGTCTCTTTTGATCTGGAATAGTTCCCCAATTTGTCTTTGTCTTTTGTGACCTTGATATTTTTGAAGATCATCAACCAGTTTGTTACGGTTAATTTTATGAACCAACTTGACTGGGCCACAGGATGCCCAGATATCTCAGTAGACATTATTTCTAGGGATATCTCTGAGGATATTTCCAAAAGAGTTTAGCATTTAAATTGGTGGACCAAGGAAAGCAGATGGCTCTCCACAATGTGGGTGGGCTTCATCCAATCTGTTGAGTTCTCGAATAGAACAAAAAGATCGAGGAAGGTTGAATTTGTCTTCCCTCTGCCTGACTACTTGAACTGGGACATTGATTTTCCCTTTTCTTTGGCACTTCTGGTCCTCAGGCCTTCAGACTAGGACCAGAATCTATATCACCACCCCTCCAGCAATCAGGCCTTGGAACGACATCACAAGCTTTTCCAGATATCCGCTTACAGACAGAAGATTATAGGACTTCTCAGCCTTCACAATTGTATGACCCAACCCTTTGTAATAAGTCCCTTTCTCTGTGAGTGTATGTGTACATAAATGTATATCTATTATTAGCTTCTAATACAACTTTCCAATAAAACACTGACTGCAATAAGGACTTTAGTTCATAATAATATATCAAAATTCATTTATTAATTATATAAACATACCATTCTAATATAAGGAGTCAAGAATGGGGTAACTGGGTGTGGGGTTCATGGGAACTCTCTACACTACCTTCACATTATTTCTATAAATCTAAAACTGCTCTAAATAATAAAGTTTATTTTAAAAAGAAAACAATCAAGCAATAATACAAGTAATGCTCATGTAAAATTTTGTATGTTTGGGGAAAATGTGTAACTTATCACTAAAAGCATTGCAAAACTATGATCAACTTCTACATATTTTCTGAACAACCACTATACATACAAATAATCTACCTGTGCCACTTGGTTACCTGGCTTCCCCCTGAAATGAGCCCATTCTGAAATTATTCACTTTAGGGAGAATAAAATGTGTGTTTTCTGTCCAATAACAGAGAATAAAATTCACCATACAAAAAAATCAAAAACATTACAAATATTGTAATTAATTGTGGCTAAGGAATACAAAAATTAGAATTCATAGAGCCCCTGTTCAATCATCACCATAAGCCCTTTATCATCCTGACAAACAGCAAATTCAAGAGCATGTTTCAGACTTGACCCTACAGCAGAAACTCTGTCCCTTTAACAAAGCAACCTAAGATACTCTTCTACCACAAAAGTTTCTGCACAAGGAGATAGTCTCTTAGATAACCCTCTGTATCACCACATCACAACCGATACTCACAGTAACAGACATCAACGCACAAAATATAGAGCACAAGTGTCTGCTGGCATTGTTAATGTAGAAGAATTCTCAACTTGGTTAGAATCCCTTCAAAGTATTTTTTTAAATATACCCTCAAGGAAACAGAAGATAAAACTCAAGTCTTAGGAGCTGAAATAACTTTGTAAGTAACTTGGGAGCAGTAGTGTCAGAAGTCTTGAAGCCTTCAAAAGGAATACGAAGAGAGAAATAGTTGCTCAAGCGCTGTAGATAATAGTGTGAAAACACTGGAGTGGGCATTTCAGCTTCTTACCCCTTGAGTTCTCTTCTCTGATAGCACTCTAAAATTATCAGGCCAAGAGTGTCAAAGAAGTCATTCTGTAAATGGTAAATTCAATTTTAAGAAATAGAAAAGCTTCTGCAATACCTCTTCAAAGAGGAAGAAATAGCTATTAATAGGAAAAAAAACATGCTTAGGGGTTACTGCTGCTAAGTCAATGGTTTGAACTTGCTTCATCAGCAACTTTAGATGGAATACTAGAAACTGGAAAAAGTAGAAATCTGTCCCTTTTAAAGCATTGCTGCAAGATCTCTTACCATGTTGATTTCAATTTATAATTTAAGAGGTACCACTGAGTAGTATATGGCTAGTCACCTCAAATTACACATTAATGTCAACTGAGGAACTTAAAAGTCCTCATATTCTTTGTCAAAATGCATTGAATTGGATACTAGAGATTTGTGAATTTCACTGTATGTAAATTTTACCTCAGAAAAAGAACTGCAAACAAATATTAAACTCTAGTTAAAAGAATCTCTTCTCATAATGGTTTTCAGCAATCCTGAAACTACTTTTGGTGTCTTCCAGGCTTGAGCAAATGTATACGTAATTGTATCCTGTGGTATTGGATTGGATTTTTAAATATCGGTATTAGCTCATAGCTTTTAATATACATAGATAGGTGGATTTACAGATAAATAAATATATATCAATATAGGTATATGAGTATACATGAATGGACACATACACATTTTTTAGTCCTTACTCAAACAAGGAACCTAGAAGCAATCTATCTGGCAGTAGAAATAGCACTTAGAATCCAGATCTTCATTTTAAAATATCTTTCTCCACTTGAAGGAATCAGGAATTCCTGAAGAAACTGATTCCAGGGCTAGAGAAGGAGAAACACAATAAATTTTGTCTTACCAGAAATATAAAGACATAGGAATACATCAAGAGGACACATAAGCCAGCTTGAAGGGGCTCATGCTAGCCAATGCAGAGATGAATTGATGCTAAAAACAAAAATCCCTAAACAATAACAAAACTACTCATTACAGAATAATGCTAGCTAATAAATAATGAAGAAATAATACGGAAAGAAAAGCATCGTTTTGTAATCCATTTTATAATGGATTCATGCAGAAATCATCCACGGATAAACATCCACTGGGTGAAAAGGTAGGGTGTGGGGGAGGAAGAGAAAATATTTGTACATTGTCATTTTAAACAGGAAGACTTATCACCTCCTAAAAGTTCACAAAACTGCCATCAAGTCTCCATTCAACTCAGTTCCTGTAGAATTAAAGTGATCACTTACTACTTTATCTGACTAGTACAGGAAAGATAAATTCTTTCCCCAAAAAATTTTCACGTGGAGCCCCTAAAATTGTTTTCTGTAGAATTGGAAGTATCTATCAAAAATTACTAAGCATGTCAAGAAACAATACTATTCAATGGAAAATCAAGAGAGAATAGAATGGAAGAGAACAGGACAGAATGGAATTGAATAGAATAATAGAATAAAATAGAAATACAATAGAAAGAGAGCAACAGATGGTTCAGATATTAGAAGTAATAAAAATTTTAAATATTTATATTAAAATATAAATATCTATATTAAAAATAAAATTATACAATGTTACATAAAATAATGAACAATTTAACTAGAGGATCAGAATAAAAAGTTAAATTGAAATTTTAGAATTGGAAAGTGTATCTAAAATTAATAATTCAATAGAAAGATCTAGCAGAAGATTAGACATTAAAGAGGACAGAATCCATGAACCAAAAGAGAGTCAATAAGAAATATGCAAATAGAAGCAAAGAGAAACAAAATATTTTTTTAAATTAAATAATACTCTATGTTTACAAAAAGATCTAGCAGACGATTAGACATTAAAGAGGACAGGATCCATGAACCAGAAGAGAGTCAATGAGAAATATGCAAATAAGAGCAAAGAGAAACAAAATATTTTAAAAATGGAATAATATTGGATGTTTACAGATTAGGAGAATTAACATTGTTACAATGTCCATACTACCGAAAGCAATCTACAGATTCAACATATTCCTTATCAAAATATCAATGGCATTTTTCACAAAAATAGAAAAAAAAATCTTAAAATTTGTATGGAACTACAAAGGACCCCAAATAGCTAAAGCATCCTGATCAAGAATAACAAAGCTAGAGACATCACACTTCCTGGTTTCAAATTATATTACCAAGCTATAGTAATTAAAGCAGTGTGGTACTGGCACAAAAACAGACACATAGACCAACAGAACAGAATACAAAACCTAGAAATAAACCCACACATATGTGATCAGCTAATCTCCAGAGATGGCAAGAAGATACAATGAAGAATGCAATAATCTCTTCAATAAATGGTGCTGAGAAAACTGGATATCCAAATGCAAAAAAAAAAGAAAGAAATTAGATCCTTATCTTACACTATATACAAAAATCAACTCAAAAAAGGATTAAGGACTTAAATATAATTACGTTAAGCCATAAAACATCTGAAATATATGTATCTGTAGGGAAAAGGGTTCATAACAGTGGTCTTGGCAAAAAAAAATTTTGATATGACAGCAAAACACAGGCAACAAGGGCAAAAATAAACAACGGAGACTACACAAAACTAAAAAACTTCTGTGCAGCAAAGAGAACAATCAACAAAATTAAAAGGTAGCACACAGAATAGGAGAAACTATTTGAAAACCATATATTCAATAAGAGATTAATATCCAAAGTATATAAGGAACTCACACAACTCAACAGTAAAAAAATCAAATAACCCAATTTTATAATGGACAAAGATCCTGAATAGACATTTTGCCAAAGAAAATATAAAAATGGTCAAAATTCATATGAAAAGATGCTCAACATCACAATCATTAGAGAAACAAAAATCAAAACCACAATATCGCCTCATACCTGTTAGGATGGCTGTTATCAAAAAGACAAAAGAGTTGGCAAGGATGTGGAGAAAAAGGAATCCTGTACACTATTGGTGAGAATATAAATTTGTACAGCCACTATGAAAAACAATATCGAGGTCCCTCAAAAACTTAAAAATAGAACTACCATAGGTTTCAGCAATCCAACTTCTAAGTATACATCAAAAGGAAATGAAATCAGTATGTGGAAGACATTCACTGTCATGTTCATGGCAGTGTTATTCATGAAAACATTAGTGTCCATGGATGATTGAATAAAGAAAATGTTGTATGCATTTATATATGTGTAGGTAATATTCAGCAGTAAAAAAGAATAAAACGTTCGCATTTCCAACATGATGGATAAATCTGTAGGATGTATGCTAAGAGGAATAAGCTAGACACAGAAAGACTACTGCATGATCTTCGTTATATGTGAAATCTAAAAAAAAAAAAATTAAACTCACAGTAGCAGAGAATAGAATGGTAATTATCAGAGAATGGGAAACTGGGAGTAGCAGAAAAGGGAAAATGTTGGTCAAAGAGCACAGACTTTCCATTATAACACGAGTTAGTTCTGAAGGCCTAATGTACAGCATGGTGACTATAATCAACAACAATGTCTTGTATACTTGAAATTTGCTAAGAGAGTTGGCCTCAAACATTCTCACCACACACAAAGTAGCTAGGTAAAATGATGACTATGTTAGTTGGTTTGTATTAAAAAACAAAAATAAAGATCATAAGAGACATTAGGGACAGAGAGAAAATAACGTGTTTAAGAAGAAAGGAGAGAGAAAATGGAAGAGAAGGAATATTTGAAAATATAATGGCTGATAATAGTCTAAACCCTATAAAAATAAAAATCCACAGATTAAAAAAAAAAAAAAAAAGCTTTAGAAAATTCAAGCAAGTTAAATACAAAGAAAAAGCTATATATATCACAGTAAAACTGCTGAAAATCTTAAAAAAAGAGAAAATCTTAAAAACAACCAGAGGAAAAAAAAAAAGGACACACCACCTTCAAAAGATGAAGTGTATGTCCAGAAGCTGACTTCTCTAAAGAATAGTAGAATGGATGAGATAATGCATGACATGTTTAAAGTGCTAATGGGTAGTAAATTCAAGTCTAGAATTCTATACCTAACAAAAGTTTACTACAAAATATGAAAAAAAAAATTAAACAATAAAAGCAAGGAATTACAAGTAATACTAAAATTAGTTCCTCTAACAGAAGACAAATGACCCCAAATAAACTAATGCATAGTTCCCGGAAGTATTAAAGGGCAGAAAAAAGTAAAATATGGGAGTAAATATGAATGAAAATTGTATAAAACAATAATAGCAATGTCTTGTAGGGTTTAAAATACACATTATTAAAATGCATGTCATTAATAATCCAAAATTGGGAACAAAATTAATGATGTTGAATTTTAAAATAATGTTCATTAATAGACAAAATAGTCAGAGAGAATATTAATGACAAAATAAGACTACGAATAACAATATAGACCAGTTGGACCTAACAAACATATACAGAACACTCAACCCAAGAACAGCAGAATACATATTTTTCTCAAGTGCACATGGAACATTCTCCAGAACAGACCACACAGTAGGCCACAAAAAACTCTTAATACATTTTAAAAGATTACAATTACATAAAGTATTTTTTCCCATCACAATGGAATGAAACTAAAAATTAATAGCAGAAGTAAAAGTGGAAAGTTCACAAATATGTAGAAATTAAACAACACATTCTTAGACAACCAGTGGGTCAAAGACCAAATAACAGAGAGATGAAAATGAAAACACAACATACCAAAATAGAAATCATTCATTAAAGGCAGTGCAAAGACGGAAATTTATACCTCTAGACACTTCTTAAAAAATAAGAAAGGTCTTTTCACAGAATCGGAAAAAAACTACTTTAAAGTTCACATGGAACCAAAAAAGAGCCTGCATTGCCAAGACAATCCTAAGCAAAAAGAACAAAGCTGGAGGCATCACACTACCTGACTTCAAATTATACTGCAAGGCTACAGTAACCAAAACAGCATGGTACAGGTACCAAAACAGATATATAGACCAATGTAACAGAACAGAGACCTCAGAAATAACACCACACATCTTTCACAAACCTGACAAAAACAAGAAATGGGGAAAGGATTCCCTATTTAATAAATGGTGCTGGGAAAACTGGCTAGCCATATGTGGAAAGGTGAAACTGGATCCCTTACTTACACTTTATACAAAAATTAACTCAAGATGGATTAAAGACTTAAATGTAAGACCTAAAACCATAAAAACCCTAGAAGAAAACCTAGGCAATACCATTCAGGACATAGACATGGGCAAAGACTTCATGACTAAAACACCAAAAGCAATGGCAACAAAAGCCAAAATAGACAAATGCAATCTAATTAAACTAAAGAGCTTCTGCACAGCAAAATAAACTATCATCAGAGTGAACAGGCAACCTACAGAATGGGAGAAAATTTTTGCAATCTACTCATCTGACAAAGGGCTAATATCCAGAATCTACAAAGAACGTCAACAAATTTACAAGAAAAAGAAACCCCATCAAAAAGTGAGCAAAGGATATGAACAGACACTTCTCAAAAGAAGACATTTATGCAGCCAACAGACACATGAAAAAATGCTCATCATCACTGGTTATCAGAGAAATGCAAATCAAAACCACAATGAGATACCATCTCATACCAGGTAGAATGGCGATCATTAACAAATCAGGTAACAACAGATGCTGGAGAGGATGTGGAGAAATAGGAATGCTTTTATACTGTTGGTGGGAGTGCAAATTAGTTCAACCATTGTGGAAGTCAGTGTGGCAATTCCTCAAGGATCTAGAACTAGAAATACCATTTGACCCAGCCATCCCATTACTGTTTATATACCCAAAGGATTATAAATCATGCTACTATAAAGACATATGCACATGTATGTTTATTGCAGCACTATTCACAATAGCAAAGACTTGGAATCAACCTAAATGTCCATCAATGATAGACTGGATTAAGAAAACGTGGCATATACACACCATGGAATACTATACAGCCATAAAAAAGAATGAGTTTATGTCCTCTGCAGGGACATGGATGAAGCTGGAAACCATCACTCTCAGCAAACTATCACAAGGACAGAAAACCAAACACACCATGTTCTAGCTCATAGGTGGGAACTGAACAATGAGAACACATGGACACAGGGTGGGGAACATCATACACTGGGTCCTGTTGAGGGGTGGGGTCTGGGAGAGGGATAGCATCAGGAGAAATAGCTAACATAAATGATGAGTTGATGGGTGCAGCAAACCAACCTGGCACATGTATACCCATGTAACAAACCTGCACATTGTGCACATGTACCCTAGAACTTAAAGTATAATAAAAAATGAATAAATAATAAAAATTTTTTAAAAAAGAAGAAAGGTCTCAAATCAACTACCTAACACTTTAAAGAACTAGAACAATAAGAAAAAGAGAACAAAACACAAAGCTACTAGAAGAAAGAAAATAATAGAGACACATGAAACAGAGAATAGAGAAACAACAGAGCATAAGAGTTAAAGAGGAAAGAAACGCAAAAAGCAGCTCAACAGTCAAAGACAGGTTTATTTTGGAGAATAAACCTGAGAGGAGCTTCTGGCCAGTTTTGGTCAGGGGCACTCTCTCTTACAGACTAGGAGTGTTTAAGGGTTCAGGGTGCGAGAGCTTATCACAGGCTCAGAACATTTGTGTGTGGAGAAGAAGTTTATTGCAGGGTTGGAATATCTTTGGTCGAAGGGGAAGTTATCTTGGGGCTGGCATGTCCCCGGTTGGAGGGGTGGTTATCTTGGGGCTGGTATGTTTCTGCT
This sequence comes from Papio anubis, assembly GCF_008728515.1. Taxonomy (NCBI): domain Eukaryota; kingdom Metazoa; phylum Chordata; class Mammalia; order Primates; family Cercopithecidae; genus Papio; species Papio anubis. The sequence goes on from NC_044977.1 coordinate 58,998,590, forward strand.
TGGAGAGGGGTTTATCTTAGAGTTGGAATGTTTCTGGTCAGAGATGTTATTTGTGGTTTATGGTCATGCTAAAATTAGCCATTAGTCTGATGTCTTAGGGGCTGGATTTAGGTGGTTTTTAATCAAGGGGAACTTAAAATGGTGGTGCGCTTGTCCATGTGGCGATGCTCCTGCTCTGTCATAGAGAAATCAACAAATCTGAAAGGTGGTTCTTTAAAAAGATTGACCAAAAAATAAATGTACAAACCTGTAGCTAGATTGACTAAGAAGAAAAAACAGAAGAGGTAAATAACTAAAATCAAACATGAAAGAGAGAAGATAACTACTGATTTCATATTAATATAAAGGACTATAAAACATTGCTATGAATAACTTTATGCCAACAAATTGTATAACCTAGATGAAATGGACAAATTTCTAGAAACATAACCTATCAAGACTGAATCATGAAAAAATATCAAAAAAACAGAAACTACAAAACATTACTGAAAGGAATGTTTTAAAACATAAATAAATAAAAAGACATCCTGTCGTCATGGATTGGAACACTTAATATTGTTTAAATGTCAATACTGCCCAAAGAAATCTACAGATTCAGTGCAAAAACCTAACAAAATCCCAATGATGCTTTTTGCAGAAATAGAAAAATCCCATCCTAAAACTCATGAAATCGTAAGGAACCCCAAATAGCCAAACAATCTTGAAAATAAAGAACACAGTTGGAGTACTCACACTTCCTAATTTCAAAACTTGGCACAAAGCTACAGTAGTGGGAAACTAATATACTTCTTTCAATGGTCAGTAGAATTAGCCAAAAAAAGACAGTAACATGGAAGATTTGAAAAACATTATCATGAAATTAGCCAAAGTGACATAAAAAGTGAACATAAAATATTTAGTGAAATTGACCACATGCTCATCATAAAGCAAGCCTCAAAAATATCAAAGAATTGAAATTTGTCAGAGTATTTTCTCCAACCATGGTGAAAGTAAGCTAGGAATCAATCACATAGATACAACTAGAGAATATCCAACTGCTTGGCAATTAAGCAGTACACTTATGAATAACCCCTGGGTTAAATAAAGAAATCAAAACAGAAATTGGAAAACATTTTTAATGGAATGATGATAAAATGTGACATAAAAATTTAGGAGCATAGAAGTAAGTTTGCAACTTCAAATGCATGTATTAAAATGGAAGAATGCCCCCTCAACCCCCAAAAAGTGAGCCAAGTTTCAATCTCAAAAAGACAGAGGAACAAAATAGAAAATCAAATCGATACCCCACTGATTATAAATTTCAAAGAGAAAAGGTGCCTTTACAGAAGAGAGATTTGTCAGGCACCACCTGAACCAAGTGATGGAATAAACCAGTATTGTACAACACCTGATTCAAAGCAATGGAAAGTTTGTAACATTGCCAAATTCAATTCTTGTCAAAAGTATTTTTTCTGAATCTAAAAATTAGAAAAGCATTCCAGAGGTTGGAATATTTTACTACAAAACTTGGATTTTTAAAAAATATCTAAGTCATGAAAATACTTTAAAAAAAATAGTGAGTGAAATGTTCTAGACCAGGGGTCAGAAAACTATTCAATGAAAACCAAATACAAGGTGTGATCCCTGATTGGATCCTGAATTTACAAAAAAAAATAATAATAATAAAATAAAGTACATTTTGGAAATTTGAAAATGGACAGTATGTCATATATAAAATAAGCATTTTATCATTGTTAGGTATCTTGGATATCAAAATAATATCATGGCTGTGGAAGAGGATATCTTTCTTCTATATAAATGCATGCTGAAGATTTAAGAGTAAAGTGATGATGTCTACCACTTACTTCTAAATGAACCAAATAGAAATAAAAGAGTTAAATAGATATTTGTGTATGAGTACAATCATCCCTTGACATCTCCTTGACAAGCAGAATTGATTCCAGGATTCCTGCAAATAACAAATTTCTCTGATGCTCAAGTTCCTTATGTAAAATGGCATAGCATTTTCATATAACCTATGCATGTCTTCCCATATACTTTAAATTATTCCTAGATTATTATAGTACCTAAAACAATATAAATGCTATGTAAATAGTTGTTATATTGTGTTTTAAATTTTTGTTAGTTGTTATTGTTCTATTGTTATTTTTTTCAAATATTTTTGAGCCAAGTTTTGTTGAATCCTAAAATGAAGAATCTGCAGATATAGGGCCAACTGTGTCTGTGTGTGTGTGTATCTGTGTGTGTGTCTGTGTGTGTGTGTCTGTGTGTGTGTGTCTGTATGTATATAGAGAGGGTGCTAGGGAAGGGAGCAACGAGTGAAGATTAAGTAAATGAGGTCAAATATTATTACTTTATAACTTTAGGTGAAGGGAAGAGTGTTTATTGTATTATTCTTTCAAATTTACTGTTGGTTTAAAATTTCCAAGAAAAAAATGTTAGGAAAAAAATAAATAATATAAAATACCATGTTCAGACCTTACTCCAGAATTCTGAATCAACTAGCCTGTTGTGAAACCCTAAACATCAATACTTTCAATGGTAAAAATTTAAGTTGTACAGTATGATGTTTTGATAGGCATATGCATAGTGAAGTACTTGCTATAGATAATCAATCTAACATATCTATAATCTCACATAGAACCTATTTTTTGTGGGAAGAGTACTGAAAATCTACATTCTCAAGCAATTTCTAGCATACGGTACAATATTATTAACTATGGTCCTCATATCGTACATCAGATTTCTAGATTTATTCATTCTACATAACTGCAATTTTACCACTTTCTAATATGAGTTCTGGGAGGAAAATCACTAACGCAGGATAAAGAAAAGGTATATCAGGGTCAGAGAGATTTAAGTTGTTTCTGCCACTCATCTTCTGCAACCTTTCTCTAAGCCTTATTTTCTCTGTCTGTAAAGTGTAATTAATACTACCAATGGTATAGAGTGTTATTATTAAATTAGATCATTCCTGAAGACTACAAAACAGCACAAAACATATTGCTTTTTCTAACATTGTCCCTACCTATTTGAGCAGGATGTTACAATATGAAAGGCAAGTGAGCAATGAACTAAGAAAAATGCAACAACCAAGAACGAGCTACAACAAGAAGAGATGGCCTGGCAACACATGACAATTACAATCTCTTGTCAGTGACTTGCCGTTAAAACTGCCAATAATGAAATCAACACTTCTAAAAGTTTAGGGCTACTGCATTTGTTTTGCCTTGTCCACATAGCATATGTTCTATTGATTACCTATTACTCTAATTTATATTTTAAAGCTTTTTACTCTTCCTGGTATAAGCCATAGTTTTATTCTCATAGATATTAAAATGTATAACAAAATTTTAAACTTTCAACATATCTAAATATATCTCATAAACTCTTGCAATATTTGTACAACCTGATTATTTATGTCCTGTTAAGAAACTGGAAAAAAGGCCGGGCGCGGTGGCTCAAGCCTGTAATCCCAGCACTTTGGGAGGCCGAGACGGGCGGATCACGAGGTCAGGAGATCGAGACCATCCTGGCGAACACGGTGAAACCCCGTCTCTACTAAAAAATACAAAAAACTAGCCGGGCACGGTGGCGGGCGCTTGTAGTCCCAGCTACTCGGGAAGGCTGAGGCAGGAGAATGGCGTAAACCCGGGAGGCGGAACTTGCAGTGAGCTGAGATCCGGCCACTGCACTCCAGCCTGGGCTACAGAGCGAGACTCCGTCTCAAAAAAAAAAAAAAAAAAAAAGAAACTGGAAAAAAAAAGCTAGTCACCATGGTCTTTTGCTTCCTATAGCATGAAATTTCAATTTCTTTTGATTTTGCTCACTCACGGTTACTCAATCTTATTGAGTAGCAACCAGTATCTAAAGCCATATTCTTGAAAGTCATCATGAAGATCATAGGATATTCTTTCATAAGCAAGTGAAATGTGCCCTGCAGCAGAACAGGAGACAACCAATCCACACACATGGTCATTAATTAAAAGAAAAGACATTATTACTATAGTGCTAGTGAAGAAAGTCAATCCATTTAAACCAAAGATTAGGTACTCTGCCTTCAGGTTTGTATAAATAGACAAACAACTTTAGGTTTTATAACATCATATATTCATCGATCCATCCATTCGTTTATTTATCTACATTTACATATATATACATGTATGGGTGATACCAGAGGAGGGTAGGGAAGTGCTGGGTAGAGAAAGCAGAGTCCCTGGTGAAGGCTCCACCCTCAGGCCTATGCCCAAGAACCTAAGTGAGGACAGGTACTCCTGTTTTCCCACCCAAATGTTTTATTTTTCAAGACCACTCTGGCCCACTGCATCCTCCATCCTGTGCCTAGAAAAACTCCGAGACCCTAGCAGGTACAGACACAAGTGGCTGGATGTCGAGAGGAACACACCGGCAGAAGAACACATGACAGACACCAGCAGGTCATCAATGGCAGAACGATGGACAATGTGGAATTCAGCCAGGGCAGTCGGAAGAACAGACTCCAGGGGAGGACCACCTTTCCATGACATCCCCCTTCTGGCTCCCATCCATCTGCTGAGAGCTATTTCCACCACTCAATAAAACCTTGCATTCATTCTCCAAGCCCACGTGTGGTCCAATTTTTTTTAGTACACGAGGGTAAGAACCCAGGATACAGAAAGCCCTCTGTCCTTGCAATAAAGCAGAGGGTCTAACTGAGCTGATTAACACAAGCCGCCTGCAGACAGGAAAGCTGAAAGAGCGCACTGTCACACATGCCCACTGGGGCTTTGGGAGACGTAAACACTCAATCCTAGATGCTGCCATGGGTTCGGAGCCACAAAACGCTCCCCACGACCTGCCCATTTGCATGCTCCCACTAGTGGTTTGAGCATCAGGGCATCAAAGAAGCGAAGAAGCCAGCCATACCCTTGTCACACACTTTGCGAGGGGGACAAAGGAACTTTTCCCGTTGTGTGTGTGTGTGTGTGTGTGTGTGTGTGTACACACAGAGATAATGTACACCATTATCTCTGCCTTCTTGGAGCTTATCTCCACAAAGACAGACAAACAATAAACAACAATCATCAAAAAATAATATATATGTAAAATATATAGCAAATTAATTAAAGATTGGTACAAAAGAGGGGAAAAAAAGAAAGAAAGTGGAATAGCAAATGTTGTATCGGCTGAAGGTGGTAAAAATTTTGTTAGGTAACCAGAGAAGTCTCACTGAAAAGGTAACTTGAGATAACTTTTAAATCAAGGACTAAAAAAAAAAGGTAGGCAAATTAAAAATACACACAAGTGCATATATGTACCTGCACACATACGTGCATGCACACATATGCACATATGTGTGTATACATATATACATTCAGTGTATGTCTCCTCATTGAGAACATGTTGCTACAGAAAAAAAAATATGTCAGCTTACTTAAACAGTGCTTACTGCTACTGTTGACTTGGATTCTGGGACAGGCCCTTTATCCTGAAGGGTACCAGCAAGAGTTTGCGGACTGGCACTGACCACACATCAATAACAGACTAAAGGCACTGGAGGTCAAAGTAAGATGTGAGGTCTTTACATTGAGACAAACAGCAGACAACTGAAGGGTTTGGGGCAGAGGAGTGACATGATCTAACATACTTCTTAGAAGTTTCACTTTTACTTTGAAAATCTGTATTTCCTAAGATTCAAAAAAAGGGTGGGGGGATGGGGGTAGTCTTTGTGTGCCATCACCATCTCTTCCTAAAATATCATATTAACTGGAGACACTTCCTATTCAAGGGGCACAGGACTCTGAAGCAGGTGTCATATTTCAAAGCCCAGCTTCCTGTGCATAGACAAGTCTGGTTAAGAAACTGAAAAATAATTGAACCATCTCAAATCCCTAGCATCCAAACATCACTTGGATTGAATTATCTGCATCTCTCAACTACACTATCTCTGCATCTCATTTCCATCTGCTCTGCTCTGTTTGCAAGGAACTGGATCTGAAACCAACCGTGGGCATCTCTGGCTTTGAAAACTAGCCTGCCATCTAGAAAAGTGGAGTTAATTACTTATATGAAGTGACTGAAGAACCAAGGGAATGTACTTTTGATGGTGCTAATATATCAGCTTTATTGGAACAGGGTTTTGTTGGTCTCTTGATGAGACTCTGTATAATACACGAAAGGCAAATTTCAAGCTTAGAAATGTCAAAATTGCAGCCCACAGAAGAAGCTGTGACATCTTAATGAGCTATTTGGGGAAGTTCGTGGCTCTGGCCGGATGATGGACTGCATTTGTGTTTGATGTTTAGTTCTCCAAGCTCAAAACAGGGATTTGACTCTGTGTCGTTTGTAATTCATAATACTTTTTTACCTTAAAAAAAAATCACAACAGCATTTCTTCATTTGGGCTCACCTCCACTTTTACTCTTATCCTCCAGCTAACCAGCAGTACCAATGCTTCCCAGGAAACTATTATCAGGGCTGCCTACCTACCAGTAAATTGTTGAATTCATCTATTATCTGAAAAAGTGTGGTCAACAAGGAACATACAGCCAGTTCCAACTTCTGCCTCTTCTATTCCCCATCTACTGAAAGTAGCTATTTATAAAAATCATTCCTTGGAATGGTTAATAGAATGAAGCTTCTCTGGATTTTAGAGAAAAGAAAAAGATCAACCTTTGTCAGGTGATCCATGGTAGACAGACTGTATCTCACCCTACCTCTTCAAGATCCCTACATCCTTATTTATCCCTGGAACCTAAGAATATAGCTACATTATATGGCAAGAGGGATTTTGTAGATGGAATCAAAGTTACAGGTCTTAAATTAGCAATGTTACCCTGAATTATTCCAGGGATCCCAATGTAGTCACATGGCCCTTTCAAAGTGAGAAGAGTCAGTTAAGAAAAAAAAAAAGCACTGAGAGAAAAAGACCAAAAAGAGGCTGGAGAGACTGGACACCTGGAGAAGCTTGACCCACTATTGCTGGCTTTGAGGATAGAGAAAAGGGGTCACAGGTCAAGGTGTTAAGGCATCCTCCAAAAGTGGGGTCCACCCACAACTGCCAGTAGAAAAACAGGGACCTCTGTCCCATAACCAAAGGTAACGGAATTCTTCCAATAACCCAAGTAGGAAACAGATTCTTTCTGAGAGCCTCTAAAAAGAGACACAGCACTGCCTATGCTTTAATTTTAGCCCTGTGAGACCTGTTAGACTTCTCATCTATAGAACTAGGAGATCATAAATTTATGTTATATTAAGCCACAAAATGTGTGGTATCTTGTTATGGCAGCAATAGAAAACTAATTCAGGGATTACAAAGAGGCAAATTCTTGGATGGAAGGCATTCACTGAACTTTTGAACAGTATGGAAATGAAAACGTAAATAAGCATGATGGAGTCGCATGCTCTGGGCATTTTCCTTTTACCAACTTAACTACTTAATTATGCAAGCATGGGCCCAGAGGCAGGCAGAGAAAGAGAACAATTTCTATAGTTGTGGTCTTGGGATACCACCATGACACTCAATGGGCACATGCACTCAGGGAACCTGAATCAGGTGCTCATGAGTGACTCCCAGGTCACTACGTAACTCCTATTGTATGAGCATCTTGTTACACTGAGTGTGGTGTAGGAGTATGACCTCAGCATTTAAAGAGACATATTTTCCAGAAAAAAATATGGTCCTCAAGTACAAGCCAACTCCATCTGCTGGCAATCAGATAAAGAAAATATGACTCATTCTAATACTTAAGAAAAAGACAGCTATCTTGGGCTACACATTGCTTATATTGTTTTCTAACAAAGTGCCTGCTAAAAAGCTTCAAAAGGTAACTCAAATAAATTTTTGCCTTAAAACCTAATCTCAACTAAAAGTGATTCTACTCTAAAGATAAATGATCAGGGAGAACAGTATCTCTTATTCACAGAATCTTCAACAACAAACAGCAAACATTAGTTTAAGAAAAATTCAATTATTCCTGTTAGAGTCCAATAGAGATACATCTGATAGATTCACCAGCTGCCCAGAATGAATCTTGACCTCAGATCTCTTTCAAACACATCCATAACCAAGCTGCTAGGCTCCCAGGACTGTCGAGTGCCCTTCCCAGAGTTGGCCAGGGGCAGCTTTGTGACATCTCCCATGCTCAAGTTTGAACCTTTACTACTGCCACTCAGTGACACTTTTCTAACAGCAAACCACTCAGTTGCCCAAAATGGCCCCACTAAGGTGTGAGCTGATAAAGATTTACCAATAGGAAAATTTCAAGGAACAAAAAAGGCTCTAAAATGCAAAGGCGTGTTCCTTTCCAACTGTGATATCTCAGACACTCTGACAAACAGGAGGAGATATTTTAGAACACAGAAGTTTCTGAACACTCTACAAATCATGTCATGTAACCATGATGCTTTGTTTGGAGGCATGAAATCACATTGATCAGGGAAATGATCTCAAAGACATTGAAAAGATATTCTGATGTGATCCCTTTAATGATTTTACCTACAGGTCCTATCATTTCCATTCTTTAATTTCTTTACTATTTACACATTCAACAAATATGTAATGAGTACCTGTCAAGCACTGGTTCAAGCACTGAAGATTTAGCCATACAATGTGTGGCATGGTGACAATTTTTGACTAGAAATGTGTCTTCTCATTTCCCAATGTTTAAAATCAAACAATGTTTAACATGCCTTTTAATTACCTATTTCTCCATTGAGTTGTTTATATGTCTAAACTCTTTTATTTTTTTCATTTTTTTTATTTCTTCTAAAAAATACATGTGTGGAACGTGCAGGTTTGTTACATAGATATACATATGTCATGGTGGTTTGCTGCACCTGCTGACTCATGCTCTAAGTTCCCTCCCCTTATCCCCCGATGCCCCAACACACCCTGGTGTGTGTCGTTCCCCTCTCTGTGTCCATGTGTTCCCATTTTTCAACCAATGTACCCCCAGTAATCCCCAATTACTATTATTCTCATGCTTATTTCCATATATACTCAATGTTTAGCTCCCACTTATAAGGGAGAACCTGTGACATTTGGCTTTCCGTTTCTGCATTAGTCTGCTTAGGATTATGGCGTCCAGCTTCATCCATACTTAGTACTTAGAGGATGCTGCAAAGGCCATAATTTCATTCTTTGTTAATGGCTCTGTAGTATTCTATAGTGTATATATAATTGTGTATCACATTTTCTTTTTCTAATCTTTATCTAATCCACCACTGCTGGACACCTAGGTTGATTCCGTGTCTTTGCTATCCACCACACAATGAAAACAGTGAGATACCATCTCACACCAGTCCGAATGGCTATTACTGAAAAGTAAAAACAGCAACAGATGTTGGTAAGGCTGCAGAGCAAAGGGAGTGCTTATACACTGTTAGGTTGGTGGGGATGTAAATTAAGTCAGCCACCGTGGAAAGCAATTTGGAGATTCCTCAAAGAACTTAAAACAGAACTACCACTTCACCCAGCAACCCATTGCTGGCTACATACCCAAAGGAATATAAATCATTCTACCAAAACGACACATGTACTCATATGGTCTAATTTTTATAATCTGAAATAAATAACCAAAGAAGAATGTCTAAGCATAAAAAAAAACAATAAATTATTGTGAAGTACTTACTATAGCCAAGCATCCATCCAGGAGTTCATGGTCTTACATCAAAGCATATGACAGAGTCCTTTTATTTAAAAAGCTATTTAGTACCACAAGATACGCACCTTCAAAATGGAACGCAGGAACATGTAGGAAACAATTACATTGAAACAAGCAAATGCAGAGTCTATACAAAATAAATGCTAGTTCACAGAAAGTTTCTCAGGGAGCTTGGCACATGACCTCCATCTTCATAATGGTTAAAATAGGGCTGGCTAGAAATGAATGTGCAAGGAAATTCTAGGAGGGAGACTAATATCAGAAAAGCAAGTTGGGAGGCAGGAAAGCTTAACGTGCATTTGGGAATAACGAATTGGCTCTATAAGTAACTGGCCTATGTTATTTATTCAATGTGTAAATTTTCCAAATTTGAGCAAAGAAGGCTTCTTTATGTTGGAAGTGTTGACTACAAGCAAACTCTTGAGTCTTGCTTCCTCTCCTTTGATACCTGTTGCCCTCATCACACTTAATCCACAGGTGAGCTCTTCCACCTCACATCTTCTCCAATAAAGAACAAACTTTCCTCTCTCAACCTGAAGGGCTTTGCCTTTATTACCTAAAGTCATATGGACATCACAAACTTTCTGTAGATCTCATGAAACCACGTTTAACACTGGCATGTACCTGGTTTTTAATGTATGTGAATAATTTATATGTGGAATTTGCACTATCCTTTTGTCATTGTAGGTTTTTTTTTTTTTTTAATCAAGTGACACCAAAGGAAATATTATCATCAAGGCAGGGTTGGGATGTTGACAGGCCCTCCTAAACTGTAAGAATCTTAACTGCCACTGTCATCAAGACAGACAGTTCTTGGTTGCCTGACCTACCAAAGAGTCACTGCAGTCTCTATGAATTTAGAAATAATCACTTTTGCCTTCTCTCCTGGGAAAAATGCCACACTGAAGTTATTCAAAAACCAGTTAACAAACTGCCTTAGACCCCAAGGATCATTATCCTTAAGTCATAAAGCTGACTCAAGGGCCAGCCCATACCTTTGGACATCTTTGCTTAAAGCCAACAAACATTAAAGCCTGGAGTGAGGTTCACTTTGCATTGCTTCATTTGCCTTCTTTGGGTTTTCCTACATGATTAATTTTTCTGCTTCATCACTTTTGCAGAAGATGCTCTAGGTGAAAGTACTCTAAGCACCAAAAGTTTACTGCAAAAATTAGCATCTTATCATCTCTATCTGTAGCTGGTCACCCCAAATGATACTCATGAAGCTAATCTTTTAGCTCCCCACCTTTCACACCTTATTAATAGGAGAATGGCTGGTCCTTTCTTTATAAGGCAAACACATATAAGTTGCTCACGATTCCATGAGACTGAATGTAACATATTTTAACCATGAAGCCAAGAACAACAGATTTTAAGGTTTGAAGATATCATTATATTTTTACCTAATTAACCTGAGAAAATAGTTGATTCTGATTTTTTAAAGGTCATAATATTTTTAAAATTTGAGACTAGCTGTTGCAGTGCCTGCTCATTTGGTCCAATTTTTCCTAGTAAGCCTAGTTCAAAAATCTTCTCAGAGCAAGAGATAATCACAAGCCCTAATTCCAAAGGAAAGAAGGTTCCTACAAAATCTTAGATTTTCCTCCTGGGTCTGCTGGGAAACATTTCACCCAAGCTCCTGACAGGTAGTGCCAACTTTTTGGGCATGCAACCTAGGAATTTGCACACACTCCTCTGCTTGGAAGAATCCCTCATTTAGTTTAATAGACTGCTGCCACTGTCTTGAGATTCTTAATAATTTTTTAATTAAAAGCCCCATGTTCCATTCTATACTGAACCCCACAAATTATGTATCTGATCCTGTTCATAAGAACTGTATGTCAGAATTCTTTGGGTTGCAAATAAACCCACCCAAAATTGGCTTAAAACACGGAGAAAGCTATCTCAAATATCGAGAAATCACAAATTTAGTTAACCTCAGGACTGACACAATTCAAAAATACCACCAGTCAGGTACAAAAACAGTTATAAAATCTTTTAGGTACATATGCTCAGCCATTTCAATAAGGACTTTATGTGAAAATTTCTCTCCAAGATGGTGGCTGCAACAGTAGTTTGAAGGCATGACCAGTCAACCATATAGTTAAATCACACAACAGGGTTTACTGTGATGTTGAGGATGGAAAACAGAACTAACAGAGATCTAGACTTTGAGTGCCGTTACAAGGTTATTAGACATCTGGGCTAGCTAGACGCCTTCCTTTGTAAGAGACATAACTCTCTAGTCAACTTGTGTCTATCCCCAATGAACAGTTATTTCTAACCTCTTTACTTACTTGGAAACCTTCTTATATAAACTTCAGTAACCATATTTGAAGTGATTACATAGGCTACTCTATAATGTGGATTTGCTTCAGAGGTACATCGGTATAAAGTTATTTTACACAAGCACACAGCTTTTGTTATATTGATGTATTTTTTAAGCAATTGGCCATACATACAACACATTCTTTTTTTAAGAGTGAAAGAAAACTTCTCAGCTCTTTTCCCCTCATATCTCATTACCTAGAACCTGAATACCTTCCTATACTTAAACAGTTACTGGCATGATTCACCCTGGAAGCTATGGCAGAGGTCGAATTCCCTTAAGCATCTGTCCAGCGGAAGGAAGGTAAATAAAACAAAGGTTCTAATAGAAAGGAGGATGGGAATCAGTAGTCACAGGAATGACAACTCATAGTAACTTGCACATCCCAAACTTCTCTTCCTACGCTAGAAAATGCTCTTGCCAAAGTCAACGCGATTCCAGATACTCTTGGGCTACCAAAATATAGCTGAGTAAGAATAAGTCCATATGCACGTAGAGATCAGTTATCTCACAAGTTGTATCAGGAAGAACGTGTACATATATGCTTTGAGAGATAAGGTGAGGAAGGTAGGTTGGAGATAGACTCTGAAGAGGAAATCAGTCTTTATGTCGTTGTACTAAAGCAACATGACCAAGAAACTGACAGCACTGGCTTCCCATCGGGGCCGCTCATTAATTGTGTAGCCCTGGATATGTTGTGTGAGTCTTCTGATCTTCAGTTTTCTCATCTGCAAAGCAGATATCATAAAAGTAGCTCCCAGCACAAAATGCATGTGGCTAAATGAAAAAAAATGAAAAGAAAAAAAAAAAAACAAAAAACGAAGCACTGTCTGACATCCTGGTGGGCATTCAATTAACATTAGGTTATATTATTAGATATTGGATGGCAATAAGTAGCCACTGAAAATGTTTAAGCAGGTAGAACAGTGGATTCCACACTCTGCTTCATATTAGAATCACCTGGGGAGATTTTAAGACTACCGATGCCTTGCCACACTCCATTCCAATCAAATCAGAATGCCTTGGGGTGGGAGTCAAGTAGCAGTTTTTAAAAAGATCTCCAGGTGACTCCAATGAGCAGTAAAGTTTGGGAACTGTGAGTGGCTTGATCAAAGCAGTATTTTAGTCCTAAAGGATAATTTCCCCTTGCTTGGGTTATTGAGACAATTAAAAGCACAGCTTTGAGTCACCTCACAACTGCTACCCTTCTCGTTGCACACTGAGAATTTGAGTGACGACCTCAGGCCACACACACAACAATGGAACAGAAGATGAAGGTATAATCAAAGGAATTTTGTCTGAATTGTCTCTTCACCATTGGGAGTATTCAAAGATGGACTGTTTAAGAAAACATTTTCCCTTAATAACTCACCTCTAAAGGAATTGTCTCATATGTAAAATAAAGAGGGTGGACTAGAACCTCTCTAAGGTAATCTTCCAGCTCTGACATTCTTCAAATTATTTCCTTTGATAATCTAATTTCACACTCACCATGTGCTCTGCCGCACCACCACCATGCCCAGTACTCTGGATCCAAATTTACATCTACACAAGTGTGCGAGCGTGTGTGTTTGCATTCTCACCTATACTGTGTAACTACTTAACACTATCAAGTATGCTTTACCCATGCTACACTTTTAGAACTTTTAACTGTTAATTCGGTTTCTTAATAAGACAGGGATCTGCCTGCAGGAAGATGCAAGGCAAAGAAATCACTCATTGACCCAGGTTCACCAGCAAGTACTATGACAGTCTGGCTATTTCCTATTGATAAGCCTCTGTCCAGAGTTAGTCACTTGCAGACAGAAAAATCTCTGCATTCGTGATTTTTAAATGCAGCTTCTTAATCCAATACCATTGTGACTGTACAAGTTTCATCCCCATTAAAATAGGGACCATAACATTAGCTTTCAAGACTGTAAAGAGGGTTGGATAAGCTGAGTCATGTAAGTTTGCAGCACAATGGTAGGCATGTGATAAGGGCTCAATAAATATTGGTTGTTTTTGTAGTTGTCCTTCCATCTGGTTACTTGTCTGTAAAATAGGAAGAATGATTCCTGTATCTCTGCATTTTTTTGAGAATTTAGTAACACGATGTATGCACAGTGACTTGAGCAGTACCTGGCCCATCATAGACACTGGTGAAATTTTGCTTTCTGTTTCTTACTCAGATGCACTTTCTTCAATAGATATTTCCACTGATAAAATATTTGGTCCTAGAGGCTGGCTGTGGTGGCTCACATCTGTAATTCCAGCACTTTAGGAAGCCAAGGTGGGCTAATCACCTGAGGTCAGGGGCTCAAGACCAACCTCGCCAATATGGTGAAACCCTGTCTCTACTAAAAATACAGAAATCAGCTGACTGTGGTGGTACGCACCTGTAATCCCAGCTACTTGGGAGGCCGAGGCAGGAGAATCACTTGAACCCAGGAGGCCAGAGGTTGCAGTGAGCTGAGATCGTGCCACTGCACACCAGCCTGGGTGACAGGGCGAGACTCCGTCTCAAAAAAAAAAAAAATTGTTTCTAGAATATCTTGTTCCATAACAGGAGAGACTATTGTGCTTACTACTTTATCGTCAAAGTTTGGCACAATGTCTGATTACAGTAATAGGTACTTCGCAAATATCTGTGGGAAAAAATGAAAGAACAAATTTTTTTTAAAAGACAAAATATTGGCCATACCACAGAGATACAGCAACAATAAACACCGAAGAAAGACGTTTCCATCCTTATTTTCCTTTAATTGCAGAGAACATACAGCTATCCAGAAGAGCAAGTCCCCAAATACACTTTAAATGCCCAAGTTAAGCCCACTTCTCTACTGGAAGATAAGGATTTGGCAGCATTCACCTCAAGATTTCCCACTCATAAAACACCATCCTTGACACAGAATCCCAGCTCAGCTCTATGTTCCTCCACCTCTACTTTCTGTGTCTCCCGTCCTCCTGTAATGTAAATTCACACTTTCCAGCACGTTTAGGACCCAAGTCCAAGGCTATTTTGGCACTTATTTAAAAGATAGATTGTCCTTGACTTGGTAAATGTCAATAGTTCTGAAAACAGCCATTAAGGCTGGGTAGGAAAACCTTCCCAGTGCGAAGATTCACAGGTGATAGCCTGTAATGGATGATCTGAAGCCAGGACTGGCTATCATTTCAGTGGAAATGCTTACCTGGGGCCTGTGCTGAGGCAATCATGGAAGGGAAGTATGTGTGCTCGTGTGATTGCGGGCACGGAGAGTGGTGGGGGTTTCTGATAGGCAGGTTTTTCTAGTTAATCCTTGAGGACAATTTAGTGAGGTGCAAACTAAACCAATAGTTGGTCATTTTCAAATTTTCCAACACACTGTTACAGATTAATGGGCTGAAAAATGCCCACTTGAAATGTTTGACTTATATACAGAAAATGCTCGCTTAATATCTGACACTGGACTTTCTTCACATACTGACAGCTAGGACATTTCAACGAACCACATATTACATTTTTAAAAACCCACCTTGGCATTTATCGCTCTGTGGTCCTTTACATTTAAGGGTTTTCCAAAGCAGGATTTTTTTTTCCCCATTCAAAAATCTAGTAAATAGGGATCTGTCTCCAAAACAACAAAGCAATCTTAACAACAGCTATTCAAACAAGGCTGCTGTAATTTTCTGTTTATTGCACCAAGAAAAATGTCCTGAACTCAATAAATCATGTTTTCCTTTTAGAAAATTCTAGATAACTCACTAACATTTTTGAATACACTATTTGGAAGGTGGCTTCTGATTCAGGCTAACTAGACTGTCTTCTAATGAAATTTCAGACAAGATTGAACTCCCGATTCCATCCTTAGCAAACATTTGGGGTCACAGCATTTGAATGCTGGTATAATAGTACAAAAATAAGGCCTATGAGATAAAGCAGCTGGCTATGCAACAATTCAACAAGCTACACAAAACTGAAATTAAACAATTTATGACTTGAATTACTTTTGCCTTTTATTCCCTGCCTCGTGTAAGAAGGACCAATAGGCTAATCTGTTATCATGAACACACATGTTCACAAACACATAAATACAAACATGAGCCATTCTTTTCTAAAATATTACTTGGTGCAGGTTTTTTTGTTTTTTTGTTTTTTTGTTTTTTTTTAATCTCGTATTATCTTGTATGCAAAAGCCATTTCCCTATTGAGCCAGATAAGGCTAGCTTCACCATGCCTGGCTTCAAGGATGTAGAGGACAAGCAGAGAAACAAAACAGATCTTCCTGGCTTTGCCTTTCAAGAGTTTAGATCCTGCAGGGAAAATAAAATGTTGCGGCGGAGACAATGGTTTTGAGAACGCACAAGATGAGTCAGAGCAAGACTTCGCACCTCCCACGATAAATGATGATTCTCTAGGTAATGGAGGATATAGGGAGAAGGAAGAGTTGAGGCCCAAAGCGGGCCTGAGCCAATCAGACTGAGCTTCAGGGACAGGGGGAAAATACTCCCACATGGATAAGGGAATATCTTCTTCATGTTGTAACAATACATGTTTCTGTGTTTATGAAAACCAAATTCTAGACATAAACAAACCATTTCGGAAGATATCTGATATCAGAGGCAATTTTTTCTAGCCCTCAAACTAGATGGGCTTGTCTTTGGATTTGCAGGGCCAGGAAACAAGAAAAACAGAAAGGTAATGTAAGCCAGGGTCCTTGGGTTTCCCAGGACACACTGTGAGAAAGTACCCACCTGTAACTGATACATCTTGAGTTCTTGTTTCAGAAAAGTTCCAGGAATAAGTCCACCTCCAGCAAAACAAAAAAGCGGGTTGGATCCTCAGATGCCTCAGTTGGAGATGAGGTTTGGCAAACTCCCCTCACTCCCATACTAAAAACCCCACCGGAGGAGCTTATTCACCATTGTCCATACATGCCCTCTGTCTAGAAGCATGATCAGCAACTGCATCTGCACTGCCTTCTCCACCTTTATGTACAATGAATCAGCTAACTAGCCCAATAAAAGCCGTGTTTTCACCTTTGCTCAGGGAGCCACCACTTTGGGAACTATTCCTGGTGTCCTCGCTTGTTGCAAATAATAAAATCCCCTTGTTAAATCCTCCTTGGTTGTGGTCATTGGACTGTCACCCGCCAGGCAATCAAACCCACCCGCCTTGTGGATAACGGTAACTTAGACACTGAGGGGGTCCCTGAGAATGTTCCTGCACTTTGTCTCCAATAATGAGTCTCATTTGTCTTGACTAACAAAGTCTAAAGATAATATAAACTCACTGAATTTGGATACTTCTTAGTGGGACAGTTGAACTGATGGGGAATGAAATAATGAATTGGTTATTTTCAGTATTTCTTATTGTTTCTTATATTTTGGAGAATTTAGTACAATAGTTAAAAGTCTAGAATTCTAGGTTAGTCCTGAGTTTAAATTGTTGCTCTTCTGCTAATTGTATGATCTTAGGTAAGTCATTTGATGATATAGAATAGGGTTTCCCGTCTGTAAAATGATGACACTACCTTTGTTATGAGGATCACATGAGAGAAAATATTAAGTTCACAATGCCAAGCACACATGTGCTGAATGAATGACAGCTACCCTCTGTGGCTGTGGCAGTTATGATTCTCATCAAAATACTTTAGAATGAGTAAAATTGCAAATTAATGTGTCAGCTTAGTCAAGTCAGAGCAGAAAACGTGGCTGAAAAAGCAGAAGTTGAGAAGCACAGATCACCAGTCTTTCATCTCAAAGTTAAATTCAGCCCAAAGTTTAATTTCTTGCAGACTTTCTTGTTGTGGGCAATGTGGCAGGAACAGAAAATGAATAACTCATGTTATCTGTCCTCAGGAGTTCACACTGATGTGGGAAGGTGAGACACCCACATACAGCATTGAAATAACTTTGTGCATGTCTGTGCCAAAGGGAGAGCTATTTAAAAATATTAATAAATAAATGAACAAGGAACCGAGAAGAAGAAAGAATCAGTATAAGCTGGAGTGCTGGGAGAAGACAAGTGTAGCCATGAGTGTGTTATAGATATTCCCAGTGTGGAGGAGGGAGACAACACTGAGCAAGACAGATTTCTGGGACTCTGGGAAAACTGGCCTGGGTGGTAGACTCAAGCTGAGAAATGGAGTGAAGATGTGTGTCCCACCCATATCCTCATGGTGCCTACCATTGCCATGCAAGCAGGCTGACTTTCAACTGCCAGCCTCTGTGATTCGGTGCCAGAGACTTTCCTCTAGCCATAACAGCAGGGCAAAAATGCTAGATTAATGCTCACCCCCAAAAAGCTCTCAACCAATGGTAGTTGATGGATAAATATTCCAGTTCTCTTTCACTGCTCTATCCCCCAAGATGTCCCCAACAGGATTAGGTTCTAGTGTGCTATAGATAAAACATCCCTAAATGGCTCCTTTCCCTGTTCTTTCTCACTCCTCCACACCCCAATGGTAGTTACTTGGGATCATTTCCTAAATAAACACTTGTTTTTAAACCCTTGTATCAGGTCAAACCAAGACTTGGAAGACAATGGGACTCCGTTCCACGTGAATTTCTTGAGCACTTTCCACAGGCCCACACTAGGCTACCCACTGCAGATTCAGAGATGAATCAGAGGTGTTTCCTGACCACACAGGATTTACAGTCTTGTTAGGAATGTGAAGGTGTTGAAAATGAGTTGTATTGAGGTCACCTAGATCATAAATTTCTTAGGGACAGTATCATGCTTGATTTCTTATTATGGCTTCCTCATGAATGAGTACAATTTCCAGCAGATTGTACTTGCTCAACTATTTACTGAATAAATAAAAAGCATGATAATGACAGTACAATGTACTTTAAATGTTCTACAGACTTTCACAGAGCTAAGTACTTTATAAAAATAAACACATTTATTCCTCCACTAAAACACTTTAGATAGAAATCACTATGCCCACTGAAAAATTAAAAAGCTGAGGTTCAGAGAAGTTGTGTCACTAGCTAGGAGGTCACCAAGCTGAGATCTGTTACAATGCTATTAGACTCTAAATTTAGCAGCTGCAATAGCTATATCATCCTGGCCTTCTCTGCCCTGTAGCCAGGTAAGCAGGTTGTAATTAGGGAGAAATTCAGGAAGAGAAGCTTCTAGAAGCTCATGCTGTGGTGCAACAAAAATGTGACTGTTAAGCTCTTTAAACATCTCCTCGATGCTAACAGTTAGGATATCTGCCTCCTTAGTTGTAAGCCTAACTTTCCTAAGATAGCAGCAGCTGCATCCAGTAAAGGAGGTACTCATTTTTTTTAAAATTATACTTTAAGTCCTAGGGTACATGTGCACAAAGTGCAGGTTTGTTACATAGGTATACATGTGCCATGTTGGTTTGCTCCACCCATCAACTTGTCATTTCCATTAGGTATTTCTCCTAATGCTATCCCTCCTCCAGACATCCGCCTCATTCCCTGCCCCGGTGACAGGCCCCGGTGTGTGATGTTCCCTGCCCTGTGTCCAAGTGTTCTCATTGTTCAATTCCCACTTACGAGTGAGAACAAGGATGTGCTCATTTCTTTACTGCAATTTGTGGATGACAAAAGGGAGTCCCAGAGGGACTATGTGATATGCGCATTGTCATGATTGTTCCTTTCATGCCAGTCCTCTAACAAGCCGAGGCAACTCCTTCAGATAAGAATGGCCCATTGCCGCTCCTGGGCCCTAGGACTGAAGCAAAGATGGGAGAATTCAGCCTATACATCATGAACAGTGCTTCAAAAACTTTCTAGAGTGAAGGACCAGTTCACAATTTTATAGAAAAGCAGTCTATGTTTTTTAAATAAATTGTACTGTGTATGTTTAAAGTATACAACATGATGTTATGAGATACATGTATGTAGTAAAATGATTATAGTGGAACAAATTAACATATCCGTTATTTCAGACAGATACCCATTTTTACCCCTGCGGCAACAGCCCCTTTAATCTTCTCATTTAGCAAAAATAGTGACTATAATACACCTTTATTGACTAGAGTCCTCATGTTACACATTAGCTCTTTCTAAGTGTTCATCCTATACATCTGCTACCTTGTATTCTTTGACTTACATCTTTCTGTTTCTTCCCCTCCCCCACATTCTGGAAACTACTGTTTTATTCTTCTCTTTGTGTGGTTTGATTTTTTTTTTTTTTTTAGATTCCACTAAGTGAGATCCGGCAATATTTTTCTCTCTATGTCTGGCTTATTTCACAAATTTTTAAATGTCCAATTTATAGCAGACCAATACTTCTGTAAACACACAAAAATATGAATCACTAGATGCCACAGCAAGGGCAAATTGCTCTAAAAATGCCTAAACGCTCTCTATTTCTATACTTATCTTGACATGGGCCAGTGGTACAACAGTTTGTGGTTTGGCCCTGGGCCTCTGACCACTGACACGTTGAGCAGCACAATACAGGGAGCAGGAAAGACAGAGAATACACATGAGACAGCATACAATTCTTAGTTCTGCAAGAAGCAGTCTGATGGCCCTCCCCTGTCCTTCGGAAACAACGCACCCCTCAGAATTGCTTCCCTGTGCCAACTCTAACTGCCCCCACACACTCACCTGGGTCTCAATGCCCTCAAACTGTCTCTTGCACACCCAGAATTCTTCCTTAAAGTTCCCTGCACCTACATCTCCCCTTATCACTTTCAAGGAGATTTATCCTGTAGCCCACCTCAGCTAGTATTTCTTCTCTGCTAGAATAGAACACAAGTCAATCTTAGAGATAAATGTAATAATCTCCAGCCTATAAAACATTAGTTTTCAAAGTAGAGTGCTTACAGCCTTTGGGGTATGCAGAATGACCTACTGTGTAATATGGCAAGCAAATATAACTCTGTTTTTATATATATATCCTTTCTCTACCCTTTTAAAATTTCTGTTTTTGAGGTATCATTATAATGCACTTACTGTATCAGTATAGTACATAAACAGATATATGACAGGGTGCCAGCTTTTTTTTTTTTTTTTTTTTTTTTTTTTTGAGGAAAAACATTGTGGTATTTTTTTCAGCTTTGATGTATCTAAGACTAATTGGACTATCTTGTTTAAAATGCAAACTCGGTCAGGCACGGTGGCTCACACCTGTAATCCCAGCAATTTGGGAAGCCAAGCCCAGTGGATCGCTTGAGGTCAGGAGTTCGAGACCAGCCTGGTAAACATGGTAAAAACCCATCTCTGCTAAAAATACAAAAATTAGGCAGGCATGATGGCATGCACCTGTAGTCCCAGCTACTCGAGAGGCTGAGGTAGGAGAATCACTTGGGCCTGGGAGGCAGAGGTTACAGTGAACCAAGATTGCACCATTGTACTCCAGCCTGGGTGACAGAGCAAAACTCTCTCTCTCAAAAAAAAAAAAAAAAAAAAAAAAAAAAAAAAAAAAAAAAAAAAAATAAGATTCCTATAGATTCTGGTTTGTTTGGTCTTCAGTGGGGCCCTGGAATATGTATTTTTAATAACCACCTCTCCCCACCCAAATGATTTTGTTGCAATTATCCCAGGACCATCCTCTGCACATAAAAAGGCAAACCATTTTGTTACAAGAGATTCATATAATCTTTGTGAGATTTTATGTGGTGATAATTCATGAGTGAGAATAGGGTGTTGATATTCCTTTAAACAGTGACATTTTAAAGTAATTAATTCCTACACTTGAAAACAAGGTCACTGTCTCCAAAACTCAAAGCTCATTAAGATTCTAAAACTAGAAATTAAGGGAGAGAAAGTCATTTATTCTGGAAAATGCAGACATCAAAGGGAACATGCTGTTCTTTTTGGATGAGTCCAAATGAATGTCATGTTGACCTGCAGAGAAACTGTTAAAATGTAATATAAGAACTTGAGATTGGGCGCCTATAATCCCAGCACTTTGGGAGGCCGAGGTGGGAAGATCACGAGGTCAGGAGATCAAGACCATTCTGGCCAACATGGTGAAACCCCTTCTCTACTAAAAGTATTTTTTAAAACTAGCTGGGTGTGATGGCATGCACCTGTAATCCCAGTTACCTGGGAGGTTGAGGCAGGAGAACTGCTTGAACCTGGGAGGCGGAGATTGCAGCAAGCCGAGATTGCGCCATTGTACTCTAGACTGGTGAAAGAGTGATACTCCGTCTCAAAAAAAAAAAAAAAAAAAAAAAATTGAGGCATATTTTGAAACATTTGGAGTTCATATTTGGAAACTAGGCCATCTTGGGCATTTCCAGGTTGGCAAATGGATTTATTTTCCAGAAGAGACCATGCATTTGAAAGTCTTGGCTTTGGTAATGGAAGCTAGAGGAAATTGAGCTAATAGGCTTGGTATGATTTTCTGAGAGTATGGCAGCAGGTAAGAGTTCAGGCTGTAGTTAGTGAAAAGGAGGTCTAACAAGGAGTGACAGATAGGGTAGTCAGGGAAACATGTTCCTATAACAGACAGCAGAGATACAATCATTAGACCAAGGTTTGGAGACATGAATGGACTCCACTGGATTGATGGAGGACAAGGCAGTTTCTCCATTCTGAGTTCATGGGATGCTTAGCAGACTATCAAGGCAGAGACCCTGGGGCAGCAAAGAAATGTTATAAATGGAAACCAGGTCACAAACATGGCAGAATCTAAGTAGCTTGATTTGGAAAATTCAATCAGACAAGACAAAAAGGAAGTTAACTTGGTGCAATTGAACAAAGATCTCATGAAAAGTCCTTTATAAAGGAAAAGGTGTATTCTATATTCCACAGTGGCCTAGGTCTTACCTATGGGAGGTAATGTCATTGTCTCATCATCAAGTATGTGCCTGGCACAGTGCTATATGCTACACTCTAGTAAAATCCCAGAAAAGTCCCTGTCTCTGCCCATTTGGGACATTCATTGTAATGGAGAGACAGACTTAATTAAATAATCACATAAATGAAAGTAAAATGTCAAATATATATGTCCTACAAAGTACTTTTCTAGAAGAGTGGATAAAAATGTGTATATGGGAGAGGGTAGATGATATTAGTGAGGGTTCTCCAGAGATCTATTATAAGGAATTGGTTCATCCAACTAAGGAGGCTGAGAAGTTCTGGGTTCTGCCATCCTCAAGCTGGAGATCCAGGAGAGCCAATGTGTAGTAGTGCCCATCTGAGCCCCAAAGTCTAAGAACAAGGAGAGCCAATGGTGTAAGTTCCAGTCTGAAAGCTGGCAGGCTCAAGACCCAAGAAAAGCCAGTGTGTTAGTCAAAGTCCTAAGAAGAGATGAAACCAAACGTCCCAGCTCAAACGGGAGGAGTTGCCTCTCACTCAGCCATTATGTTCTATTCAGGTCTACCATTGATTGGATTAGACCCACCCACATTGGGGAATGCCAGAACTACTTTGCTCAGTTTATTGATTCAACTGTTAATCTCATCCAGAAACAACCTCACAGACACACCCAAAATAATGTTTGACTAAATGCCGGGGCACCCCAAGGCCCAGTCAAGTTGACACATAATACTAACCAGGGTACTAAACTGGCAATTGATGACTAAGTTACAATCTAAAGGGTGAATGGGAGTAAACTAGGTGAGGATGGGAGAGAGAAAAGGCATTCTAGGCAAAGGGATCAGCATTTACAAAGCATCTGTGGTAGAAAGTTTGTGTGGGTTGAATATGGAGGACAACAGGATGCCCAGTGAACCATGTGGCTGGGGAGACTGGTCTGTTAAGTGTATTCTAAGTAAAATGGGAAACCTTGGAAATGTTTTAAACAAAGAAAATGACAAGAGAGAATTTGAGATTTGAAAGTGTCCCTCCGGATCTAGTTGCTGAGAACAGCTTGGAGAGAGGCACAGATGGATGAGAGTAATCAGAAGGCTGTTAGAGTAGTCTTGATGAGGGATGATGGTGGCTTGCACTAAGAAGGTGGCAGCAAACAAAGCTGTAAGATGAAACTGAAGGATAAACAGACCTTGCCACAAGAAAGGAGGCTATCAAAGCAGAAAACCAAGAACGTTATATTAAATGCTGTCTCTATACCCATTTTTTAATCTAAAACATATCCTTCTCAATACAGTCTGGGCACACATAGAATACATTAATTAATGAATGGAAATATAGACACTGCCGTGGAGCAGACCCTATTCCTAGCAGAAGTGAAGTGGCACTGGCTGCATTATCCAAATATTTCAGGGCGACCTAAAAAATGCTTTGTCAGAAAAAAAAATCTTTTTGCTGAGTTAAAATTCTTTTTGCTGAGTTAAGTTTCTCAGATGTCTGAGGATTCTGGATTGCACTAAAGGAATTCTTTCAAGTAGTTACTCTCAGTGTCTTATAGTAGACAAGGGAGAGAGCCAAGAAGTGGAAACACAACAATTAACCATGACCCTCACATTAAAAAGGGAAGCGATGGTGTATAACAG
Source organism: Papio anubis (assembly GCF_008728515.1). NCBI lineage: Eukaryota > Metazoa > Chordata > Mammalia > Primates > Cercopithecidae > Papio > Papio anubis. Next base: position 59,022,916 of record NC_044977.1, read on the forward strand.
ATAGTCGTCATAATAGAAATCCACACAGGCTCAGTGTGGGTCATTTCCATTTGACCTGAATTTCCCATAGAGATTATCTCCTTTATTAAAGTCAATGACAGCTCATCCTCAGTCTGCCTTAGTGATTTCCCCCAACCGACTGTCCTACGAGGCATCCTGGTTGAGCTTGCATCCCTAAAGCACTGATGTCAGTCAAGTTGGACATCCCAGGCCCATGAAGCTTAAGCCCATGAAGCAAACTCCCCTCATGAACTGTTTGTCTCCGAAGACATCAAAGTAAATAAGTGATCCATTATTTGATCTAATCTAAAACTTTCAAATTTCTCAGAAGATAGTCCAGTCCATCAATGATGTATACATTTGGAAAAGAACATTTCTGATTGCATTCTCATTCATTCATTCAACAAATAGTGTGTGATGGACATTTTGTGCCAGCTAAGCATGGTATAGCAGAGCCCACATGGAGACAAAATGAAACAAGATATCTGAACAATTACAAAATGAGAAACTCAGACACTGACATAAATAGCAAAGATAGATCTCAAGGAAAACCCTATGGGACTTTCCCTAACGAACAAATCTAGCACTTTATGGTTTGGTATAATTGCTCAATCCTTAACCTTACAGGGGAGATACCATGTTTAAGTCAAAAGAAAAGTCATAATGACACAGAAACCACTAACAAGGCAATGGATTAGCATCTTGAGTCATACACTTACTCATTTATTCACCAAAAACATATTAAATACCTACTATATGTCGACTGTTGTATCATAGGATGAATTTTGAACAAAACATTCATGGATGAGGTGAAAAAGCCAAACAATAAATAAATGAGCCCAGGGATAACTATAAAAACCACAATGGTGTTTCAGCACAATATGTAAAAAGTGAAGGGCGCTCCAGCAGATGACAGAGGTCAGCTGGGAAGGGCAGATAAACAGGAAGATAAGTAGCAAAGAGGTGCAGGAGGTAACAGGAATGGGTATTCCAATCAGAGAGCACAGCACACATAGACCCTAAGGAGAGAAAGTGTTTGGGGTGATAGAGAACAGGGGAAGGTCCAGACAGCTGAAGTATAGTCAGAAAGACAAGGCAGTCATGTGGTGAAGCTGCAGACAGGTAGGAACTAGCCCGTAAACCCTGCAGAAAAGGCTATAGATTTTGAATTTGTATGGGGAGAGCAACCTCGTTATAATAGTTTACATAGTTTCAAAAACACTATGTAGGTATTTCTAGCTGCTATCCAGTAAAACCTCATTTAAAAAAGGGAAACAGAATATTTTCAGACATTCCAATTTGAATAAATAAGTTATACTACCTGAGTAATTACGTTTTATAATTTGCTAATGGGAAAATAAATTAGAAATAGAATAAAATGCTATTGGTTATTTTCTTTCTATTGTCCTGCCCCATTGCCTCCTACAAATGCAGGGCTGGAGATCAGCGAGTTCTAAAATTTGAATAGCCCTGTTTATAGCAGAGTTCAAGCTCATCTATATCCTGTTTTTGCCTTTAGGAGATGAGGGCCAGAGTGTTCCTGAAAATGAATAAAATAAGCTTTATAAAGGACAGCTATATATTTCTCTAAGTTAAAAAAAAAAAAGTTGAGGCACACCTCCCTTCAAATTTCTGATAGACAAAGTGAAAACAGTTCTACTTATATACGATTTTCATCCTAATAACTGAGCATTTCTAATGGAGAATATATTTGAAAGAGTAAACACTGTAATCTATTGATCTATCAGATGACTTTTTTCCCCTCCAGTTTGATATGCATTATAGTTCTTCAAATACTTTAAAAGTTTGGTGTTGTCAATACTGGAAACAGACTGCCTGCATCTATATTAACGGGACAAAATTTGCACTTACTGCTTGTAGAGAACATTCACACATTTCAAGTTGGCCAAAAAGAGAAAATAATTGTGTTTTCCATTAAGCTTGTTTGTGGGAAAATAGCAAACTCTTGGCCTCAAAACTGCTTTCATCTCTACCAACAAACCTTACCCTTGCCAAATTGTTTCACAATAATTACAGCTTTTCAAATGGTTTTTCAACAACACTCAAAGATCCATTTTCTTATGAGTACACATTCATATTACAATACTTGAAAAACAATGTTAGTTGGGATGGGTCTATATGCAAACAAGCCTGTGGTATAAATTTAGCATTAATTTTCTTTTATCCACAGAAAGCAGACTGCCATCTTCATTAAATTCTTATATGCATAGTGTTCTGAATCCACTGGATTGGGACCATTTTCTTATAATAAACACATCTGTCCTGTTTACTGCTACATAATTAAAGAGTGACTTCTCCTAGCCACAGCACCCATGAGACACTTAGCTTAAGTTGTTGGTACCCTGCATACATTCCCTTAACACTCACCCTCTCCAAACTTATGGACTACCTCTGATTGCATGTGGCGACATGTCAAGCCTAAGTGCTTTCCTTGGCTGGTAGAAGGACCCCTCAGCCCTCACCTCAAGAGGATAGAAAATCTGGGAAGTTTCTGACCCAGAAATGGCCTCCAACACACAACACATAAGAGTTGATGGCTTCCTCGCCCTTCACATGGGACAATTCTGAGACACAATCTACATAGTCTGCCAAAGAACCCACAGCAATAACCTGCTTATTAATCTGCCTTGAACTAGCTTTCCTTTTGTCCTTGCCTCACTTCTCCACTTCCCTACTGGTGCTTCCTGGGTTGCCTTGCAATTAAACTACTTGCTTTCATATCATTGTTTCAAATCCTTAGATTTGGGAGAATCCACCTATGCAAATACATTTTCCAAATGAGTTCCAAGTTGTCATTTTTTCTCCAAAACTATGTTTAGTATCTATGCAGAAAAATAATGACCTATAAATTTTCGCAGGTGATGATCTCAAAGACATTAAATGACAAAATTTTTGGAGCATGCCAACAATGCATGTCAGATGCTGGGAATAAGACAGTGAATAAGGTACCCAACCACAACCTTTACCTAGATATAGTTTCAACCCTGTGATAATGAATCCTAGATTTCTTCTCTGAGGATTTCAGAAGTGAGGAAAGATCTTGCATTTTGCCTTCTAAAAATCCACTTTAAGGTCTCATACCCTTCTACGAAAGACGCTAGACCAATGGTGATTATCCTTATTCTGTATCACAAACTCTGATCAAAAACTACTGATAGTCTTTCAGAAAAACTCACATATATAGATGCATATAACATGGTGCATATAATTTCAGAGATCTCCCAGTCTTCTAAAACCCTATACATGGATAGTTTTACAGGTATTGGAACCGAGGCAAAAACCCGTGCCCTAGATCAGAGCTATCCAATGAAAATATGAGGAAAGACATGTGTAATTTTAATTTTCTAGTAGCCACATTTTTTAAAAGCAAGGAGAAATGTGTAAAATTAAGCTTAATACTATATTTTACTTATCCCAATATATCCAAACTCATGATTTAAATATGTAATGCCAAAAATACTAATACTAAATATGTAATGCCAAAAATACTAATAAACCACTTTACCTTATTTTTTCTTTCTGTCTTCAAAATCCAGTGTTATATGTGACACCTATAGCACTTCTCAACTGAGGCTATCTACATTTCAAATTCTCAGTAGTGCTATCTCACCTATGCCTAGTGCTACCATATTGCACAGTGCAGCTATAAAGAAAGAAGCAATGGAAGCTTATTTTCCTGACCTTCCTCTTTTCCCTTTACAATCCCATTTGCCCTTTGAGCATCATCTCATTATACAATAATTCACAACTTTCCACCCCATCTCAAGGCAACAGTTATCTCATTGCCTGTCTTCACCCTGCTGTGAAATTCTTAGCTGGCTTTCATGTGAGCAAGAACTCAAAAACATACTCATTGGGTTGATCTGTGCAGCAAACCACCAACACACACATTTACCTATGTAACAAACCTGCACATCCTGTACACGTACTCCAGAGCTTAAAAGTTGAAAGAAAGTAAAAAAAGAGTTGGCATACCTGGTTGCCTGTGGCTAGAAAAAATAAATAAATAAAAGAAGGAATAAAAAGAGTTGACAAATTTTAGAGGAGAAATTGCAAGCAGGCTCTGCTCACACACCAACTCTGATCACTATCCTGTGATGTTCAGTGTTGAGGAGAATTCTGTGTCTATATTTGGACACAGTGAGAAAGAATGTCATAATTAGTTAGCCGTGTTCTTTACTGATATACAGATGGGGATAATATATGAGCTACATGTTCTCTGATAAGAGGTATTCACGGTATATCAAATGTTTCTCAAATAACCCAAAGACGTTAGTCTTCAGTAAAGAAATTTCAGTCATGTGCACTTAATTATTAATATATGCTTAGATTTCTGTGGTCTGTTTTTAAGAAATTTGTAGACTGCAACAATTAAAATATATTATTATGAATATAGATATAGATAGTCCTCCAGAAGGAGAGTAAGCTAATTTATCACACAGACAAGAACAGAATTTTGGGAGGGAAAAAAGAAAAAAACAGAGCTAAAGAAAGGTCTATAGCCAAGTTTTTGAACTAGCAAGGATCAGCAATACCACTGGAAACTGTCTTCTGACCACCCCTTTGGGCAGCTATAAAGTAGGGTTCATCAACCCACTCATTCTTTAATTTGATTCTCATGTAAACCACATAAAGTAGGTTGGAGAAGAGAAATTGTCCAACAGTCAAATGAAGATTCTGGAATGAGAAAATGAATAGTGTTCCCAGTTGTAGGAGTATTCATGAACCCTGGGAACATTCTTTCCAATAGACTCTAACACCTCTCTTTCAGTATCTTTTCCAAAATGGTGGATACTCATTGTCTAAGGGAGGTTATCTTTTCTACCCTGGTTTATAATAAGTGTTTCGAGTTAGCAGTCCCTCAAATGGCTTTAGTTCTCAAGAGCAGAATTAGGTACTTAATTGGTTCTAATCAGGGTAATTAAATCCATTTTTTTTCTCCTGCATGTGAAAGAGGATATTTTCAGGCACCCTCCTCTCCTGCCTCCATAGGCTGTCAATACATGAATTTTCTGTTCTGCCCTGTTTTTAAGCCCTTTTTGTCAGGTTATGCCAATGAAAAACATAAGTGGAAAGAAACACTTTGGAGTTAAAGAACTAGAAATATTTGCTTCCTGCAAAGCTAACTATAGACCGTTCAATGTAATAGAGAAGCAAGCACTAGATGTCAGCTGGGTTCACTCAGTCCTTTACAATTGAAATAAAATCAGTCAGGTTCTATCTATCTATTAAATAATGGGACATCCATCTACTCCCTAAAATGCTTTGGGGATTTGAGAGATGGTACATATATTTCTCATAATCATCACTGGCTGCAAATTCCTGATTCTAACGAATTATTCCAGTTTACAGATTTCTTAAATGCAGCATTTTTGCTCCAGGACTCTTTGTAATAGACCCTACCTCCCAGTTTTACTTCCCCCAATTCTCCCAGCACGGGGCTACGTGTGTAGCAAAGGTTCAGAGCATCAAGCTAAAGAAGTGGTCGACATTGCAGCAAATAACTTAGAATGGAATGAAAGACATCCCTGCTAGGGGCAATATAGGATAAAATTCTATGGGAAATTTTAACCATCTGTATTTTTTGGTCTCATCTCTTCCATCCTGCTTATCCCTTGCTATATGTTCCATTATGCAAGCACCCATAAATTTATTATGTAGGACAGCTGAACCACTGCTTTTTTTCAAGATCTCCTTTAATGATGAGCTAGCCCTTCAAAGTCCGCACCAAAACAACTGGTCTATTTTCTCTCTCTCTCTCTCTCTCTCTCTCTCTCTCTCTCTAAACAATTGTCATTCCCTCCCTAAATATATTTCGCCAGCTCTGTTTAAGTAACAGAAAACTGTATTTATTTTCATTCTGCCTCTGGTCAGTTTTCTCAGAAGCAGACCTTGAGACAAGGATTTGTGTACAAGTGATTTATTGAGGAAGGGCTCCCAGGAGACAGATTTTTTTCTTTTCCCTGGGTGAAAGGGAGCAAAATTGTTCAGAGGCTATGTTTAGCCTGATTTCACAGGGAAACTCTGGAATATAAGCTATGGCTCAGAGCTGCCCCAAGTAGGCAGCAAGTGTGAGTCTTTTGCTAAGGGTCATTGTAATAGTCTGGGTTCTCCAGAGAAACAGAATGAATAGATAGATCGATAGATCGATAGATCGATAGATAGATAGATAATAGATTGATAGACAAATACAGATATGAAGATAGGTAATAGATTATATATTATATACAGAAATAATATTTATTATAAGGAATTGGCTCTTGTGGTTATAAAAATCAAAAAGTCCCAAAATCTGCAGTCAGTAAGCTGGAGACCCAGTAGAGCCAACGGTGAAGTTTTAGTCTGAGTCCAAGTTGAAATAGGAGAAAACAAGTATCCTATCTGAATCAGAGAGAGAGAATTCTCCCTTGCCCAGGCTTCTTGTTCTATTGAAGCCTCAAAGGATAGGATGAGGCCCATCCATCCTAGGGAGGGCAATCTGCTTTACTCCATCCACCAATTCAAATATTAATCTCATCCAGAAACAACCTCACAGACACTCCCAGAATAATGTTTAGCCAAATATCTGAGAACACTGTGGCCCAATCAGGTTGACATATAAAATTAACCATCTCAAGTCCACCCCTTATCAACTTGGCACCTATAGGCATATCCCTAAACCATACATAATCTCCAAATAAAGACAATAACAAGATCCTAATTATGCCTACCATGATACAACTATCCTGTGTACAACTGAAAATACGCTAAGCTCTTCCCCAAAGTCCTTAAGATGTCTACCTTCTCTTGATATCCCCAAACTTTAATATTATGAGGTAAAATTAACAATACCTATATAGTATGATATAAAGACAATACAGCTTATGTTATATGAGAGGAGAACGGAGAGGGAAGGAAGGTTTTCACATACATGCATATATGTGTACACAGATACACACATGTATATCACACATATACACAAAAACATTAATAACAAAATAAGGAGGAAATACTAATGACAATTACAGTCCTCATTTCTTAACTGGTCACATGGTTGTAGCTGGTATTTATATTTACTTTCTTCCACTAGAAAATCTCTATTCCCTTTGCCTTCAGCACACATAAAATTAACTATCACCATCATCCAGGTACTTCTTGGGCATTTGTGAGTACAAGCTGGCTCATGTACCCTGATGGAAGTTCTCCAAGGATAGGCCATGAGAGTTGGTTGTTAGAACCAAAATCATCTAGGAAAGGCGTGCACAAACGTGTTCAACAGGAGCTAGGTGAAGCACTATTTTTGACGACACCCTGCTTCCAAGACATGTGTAAGCTGTTGAAATTTTCTTGGTATCTCTTTTCTCCAAGTTTTCAATATTCTACCATACAGGTATGCAGGTGCCACAATGTCCAGGCTTGTCCTTTCTGCTTTGTACTCTTCTCACCATCTCCTTCCCTGGAAAAATTCACCCCATTCAGGGTCACATAATTCTGGTAATTTGATGTGCCCTTTGCAACAGCTAGTGAATCTGATCTTCAAATCCATGGACCTGAATTTTAACATGTGGCATTTCCCCGGTAACATTCATACTTTGATTAATGTTTATCCCAGAAAGTGTGTTTTAAGGAATTGACACTAAAATGGTATCAAAATGTAGACAATGTAACACAAAATAAGAGAAACCCTTTTGTACAGTTCTCCCATACATGAACATCTCCAGTGGTTTCTTCGAAACAGTAAACACCTTCCGCCCACATAGCTAAGCCCTTGGTAGAGTTAGCAAACGTAGTAATAAGAACTATTTGGACTATTAATATTTATCATGGCTTGCTATATGCCAAGCACAAGCATCATGAAAAAAACAATTGGATCTCATCTATTCCACACAATGATCACCCTATGAGGTAAGCATTACTATCCCCATTTTATAGAAATTGAGGGTTTATAGAAACTGTGGTTTAGAAAATTTAAACAGCTCACCAAAAGGTAGAAACTAAAAAATAGCAGAGCTAAGATTCAAAGTTTGTGATATATGAAACCAAAGCTCTTGCTCTTCTCCACAATGCTATCTTGCCCCCAAGAGTTAACTGATATTACCCTAAAATTCAAATCAATAACCCAACATGAGGGGTAAAGAAAGAAACAGGAGAATATTGGCACTGTAAGGTCTTCATGAAAATCCTAATGGACAACTCACATGTAAGCTTCTTAGTTACATATAAATGTGTGTGTGTGTGTGTGTGTGTGTGTGTGTTGTACACTGCTTTCTTAATTTCTCTTTCTCTCTCACACACATCCCTACTCTTCACTTTCATCTCATGGGGATACAAGATAAACTTAGGAAAGGCAGGTTCAACAGAAGCTTTCTAAGAACACTTCTTAACTCCTCAGTCCTCTATGCTGAGAGAAATTGAAGAAAATAAGAAAACTGCATCCAACTTCTCCATATTTTGTTAAAAGTGTAATCAAAGAAAAACTATCTCTGTAAACTTATAGAAAACTGTGTGAGCAACTGCATGTTACAAATGCCCATCCACTACGTAATTTCTCAGAACCCAGAAGTTCAGAAAAATAAGTCCACAAATACTATACTGTGTAGAGGAATTGAGGTGTAATGTTTGTTGCTGCTGGGCAGCTGACAACTGCAAAACGATACGTAGACAATGAAAAATGATTTCCAGAGCCCTCTGAAGTGACACCCAAATGATAAATGTTTAATAAGAATCATATCAATGTTAAAGAAATTGATTATCACTGACCTTTCAACTGCCCTGTTTTTAATAAATGCCTTAAATATTTCAAAGGGAGCATTACAATATATTTTATTTTGTGGCCTTTAATCCTTTTCATGAAAACCTTTCATTTTGATGAATGGCAAACGGAGAAAATATAGAATCTGATTCTGGGCATTTTACTGACGTCTCCATCTGCATGAACTCTGAGCCACAATTACCAGTGCTATGAGATTGGAGGTTGTTGCTTATCCATTTGAGATCTTCACAGTGATTAAGAAAAAAGAAAGACTAATAATTTTTTTCATTTCTAATGAGACTTCATGGTTTGAGAGATCTGGAAACAACAGTTGAAACTAAAGTTCTCCTATATGGACAAAGCATTCTTATTTCTTAAGGTTAATCAGGCCACTTATAACTAATATTTTCCCTCTAGAAGGAAAATGTAACTTAATACTGCAAACACTAAAGTGGAGATATGTAGTCACGTTCCTTAGTCTTAGGTAGAATTTGAAGACCACAGAAAGTCTGAATAGGGGTATGTGTTGGGGGATAGAGGAATAGGTAAAGAAGAAAGTAGGTTTAGATCTCCTGGTATTTTAACAAACGTAAGTTTGAGTTTTCCCAAGCTCTGTGTTCAACTGTGTTCCAGGTACTCTGATTGCATAACAAACTATTGTCAAACGTCATGTTATAAAGTCACTACTTATTATGTTCGTGATTTCTGCAAATCAGGAACTCAGGGCACAGCAGGCATGGTTGTCTCTGCTCCAGATTACTGCACCTTAATGGAAGATGTGAAGGCTGAGAGACAGGAGGCAAGATATTTTTCTGTAAAGAGCCAGAGAATAAGTATTCTTGGCTTTGCAGGGCATAGTCTCTGCCATGACTACCCATTTCTGCTATTTCATATGTAAATGAATGAACATGAGTATGTGGCAATAAAACTTTATTTATGAAAACAAGCAGCTGGCTGGATGTGGCTCCCTGGAACCCTGAATGCTCATTTGCCTGCATGTCAGGAGGTTAATGAGAGCTGTCACTGGCAGCAGGGGCTGGGGGGTCTCAGTTCTGTGTGTGGACAACTCCATGTTGGCTCACTGTAAGGTCTTCATGAAAACTCTAATGGACAACTAACATGTAAGCTTCTTAGTTATATATAAATGTGTGTGTATGTGTATGGTACACTGCTTTCTTTATTTCTCTTTCTCTCACACATACATCCCTACTCTTCACTTTCATCTCGTGGGAATAAAAGATAAACTTAGGTAGGAAAGGCAGGTTCAACAGAAGCTTTCTAAGAACACGCGTTAACTCCCCAGTCCTCTATGCTAACAGAAACTAAGAAAATTAGAAAACTACTTCATATTTTACATTTGAGATAGTTTGGGTTTCCTATCATCATAGAGCCTGGGATCCACGGATATGAGTCCTAAAAGAGAGAGAAAGAAAGAGAGCATCAAATGGAAGTTATATAACCTAGTCTCCAATATCAGGCAGCATGACTTCTATCACATTCTATTCATTGAGGCAGTCACTAAGTCCAACCTAGGTTCAAGGAGACAGGGAAGAGATTGTCTCTCACTGGGAAGTAACAAGGTTCCAGAAGTCCTTGTGGATTGGAAATATTGATCTGGCTATCTTTGGAAAGTACAGCTCTACACTCTCTTACTCAAAATAACAACACATTTTTAATGAGATACTTGCCAAGTCCCATAGTAGACAACAGGTAAATAAAAGTTAGTATCTGTCTCAGAAAAGATTACAACAGTGCAAAAAGACAGCTTTGCAAAGAGATTTTCAAAGATAATATATTACAGAGATATGAACCAAAAAAAACAAAACATGGGGGAAAGACAAATAAATGCTACCAACATAGATTTAAGATGTAACATTTATGCTAGGTCTGTAAGAGATGTCAGCAAACTATAGCCCATAGTCCCATCTGACTCTCCGCTTACTCTTGTTAAATAAAGTTTTATTGGAACACAGCACACTCATTTGTTATGTACTGTCTATGGCTGCCTTTGCAACATAACAACAGAGGTGAGTAGTTGCAACAGAGACTGTCCCACAAAGCCGAAAATGTTTCCTATCTGGCATATTACTCAAGAAGTTTGCCAACCCCAAGTGGTCTAAAGAAGAAGTTTGTCAGGAAACTGAGGGGAAGGGAAAGAGGGAAAAGCTTTTACAAATGTGGAAAGTCACCAACAGGCCTGGGTCTGACTCAGTCTATTGACTCTATTAACCAAGAATTGTGCAAGTTTTTCCTTCTTCGGGACAATGTTCATATATTTTCCTTATGCAGGAGCAATGAACACTTATCGGCTTGTGGGCTAGCCTTCATCTGTGTACAGAAAAGGATTCAGAGACTCATAGGAACAAGGAAGAGGGGAGGGGAAGGGAGGGAGGGGAGGGAGAAAACATATCTGTTAGATACTTGCATCTTGGATTTTGTCTTCCTTCCAAAAAGCAAAAAGGGTTTTGCTGACTTTGGCAAGAACCAAATCACATTTTCCCCTATCTTTTCATTCCCCTTGTTTCTTGTTATTTTTTTTCTCTCTCCACCCCCAACTCCCCCTGCCCACAAAAAAAAATAGAAATATATTTTTAAAGATAGCATGAGTTCTGGAATCAGAATGGACAGGTATAAATCCCATCTCTACTACATACTATGGTATAATCTCGGGTGGGCAATTCACTAAATTTTTCTATGCCTCAATTTCTTCCTCTCTGAAGGAATAATATTAGTATATTATTTAGATATTAATCATTTAAGGTATAGTGCCTGGTTTTAAACAAGCATAAAATAAATGTAGCTTTTACCTCACTGCATTCTACCCCTTTCTCCCTGAGGACCACACAAAGTCTAGGAGAACAGAGATTTTTCCTTCTCATCAGGAAGTTAACCAGGCCACCGGGTTATTAACTCAATAAATTCTTCCCTTATCCCTTTACTAAAAAATCATGAGTTATCTCTTTAGTAAGCCTTGCCACTTTACAACCTGTGCTGCGCCCTCAGGTTCTCAATGGTGATAACCTCAATGGTGGTAACATCTGTTCTCTGAAAAGATGGAAAGTGCTTCAACATGAACTATAGGCTCTGCCTCCTCTCCAAGCCCACCTTGGTCATCCTCATGGCTTCCCTTTAGTTTTACCTTCCTCACCTCTTGGTTCTTCTCTTTCACATACTCTGCTCCTTCCACCCTTCAGTATTCACCTCCTTGACTCCAAAACTCTCTAGAAGACTCAATGTAAATGACCTTTTCTCAAAGAAACTGTGACCTCGTATGCTAAATTAGATAACAGCCCCTCTTGCCCTCTCTCACAGAACCAATTTCCAATTAAAAAATATATATATATTTATGGCTGGGCGCGGTGGCTTACACCTGTAATCCCAGCACTTTGGGAGGCTGAGGCGGGCAGATCACCTGAGGTCAGGAGGTTGAGACTAGCCTGGCCAACATGGTGGAACCCCTGTCTCTATTAAAAATACAAAAATTAGCTGGCTGTGGTGGCATGTATGTAATCCCAGCTACTCAGGAGACTGAGGCAGGAGAACCACACAGGTGGAGGTTGCAGAACCAAGATTGTAACTGCACTCCAGCCTAGGTGACAGAGTGAGACTCCATCTCAAAAAAAAAAAAAAAGAAAAAAAGGCCAGGCGCAGTGGCTCACGCCTGTAATCCCAGCAATTTGGAAGGTCAAGGCAGGTGGATCATGAGATCAGCGAGACTGAGACCATCCTGGGCAACGTGGTAAAACCCTGTCTCTACTAAAAATACAAAAATTAGCTGGGCACAGTGGCGCACGCCTGTAGTCCCAGCTACTCGGGAGGCTGAGGCAGGAGAATTGTTTGAACCCGGGAGGCAGAGGTTGCAGTGAGCCAAGATTGTGCCACTGCACTCCTGCACTCCAGCCTGGCCACAGAGCAAGACTCTGTCTAAAAAAAAAAAAAAAAAAAAAAAAGAAAGAAAAAATTATTTATTGCACTTAACAGAATGAACAGTCATATATCTATATGTGTGTTAAATAATGTTGATCTTTCTCACTAGACTAGGGATTGATAAACATCAGCCTGTGGCCAAATCTGGCCCAATGCCTGCTTTTGTACAGCCTGCAAGCTAAGAATGGTAACATTTTAAGTGATTATCTACATACCTACATAATTCATTTTCCTCTTGGCCCAAAAGTCTAACATATTTACTATGTGGTCCTTTGCAGAAAAGGCTTGTTGATCCCTGCACTAAGTTAGGTGTTATTTGTGTTGTTTTGTTTTGTTTTTTGAGATGGAGTTTCACTCTTGTTGCCCAGGCTGGAATGCAATGGCACAATCTTGGCTCACTGCAACCTCTGCCTCCTGGGTTCAAGCAATGCTCCTGCCTCAGCCTCCCGAGTAGCTGGGATTACAGGCGTGTGCCACCACATCTGGTTAATTTTTGTATTATTAGTACAGGCAGGGTTTCACCACGTCGGCCAGGTTGGTCTTGAACTTTTGACCTCAGGTAATCCAGCCACCTCAGCCTCCCAAAGTGCTGGGATTATAGGCATGAGCCACCAGACCCGACCTTTTTTTTTTTTTTTTTTTCATTTCCAATATATCCAGCACTTAAAATGTCTGTCACAGAGTAAAAATACATAATACAGAGAGATGAGAAAATAATAATTTTGACATTTTAAAGCTCTCATTTTGAGCACACTCTGTGTACAGGGCATCACGTGTTGAAGGAATGTTGATTGTATGAACAGATTTTTTTTTTAATTTATTTATTATTATTATACTTTAAGTTGTAGGGTACATGTGCATAATGTGCAGGTTTGTTACATATGTATACTTGTGCCATGTTGGTGTGCTGTACCCATCAACTCGTCATTTACATCAGGTATAACTCCCAATGCAATCCCTCCCCCCTCCCCCCTCCCCATGATAGGCCCCGGTGTAGATTACAAAGAGTTTTAAGCCAAAGCATAGCTGACTAGTGTCATCTCTGAAGGAACACACCTTGAAGTCTAAGTATGAAACATAAACCTGTGATCTGGGGGGAACAATCGCTCTATGCCTCTGCTCTTCTGGTTTTAAAATCTTTGCTTCCTGCAAGATGCCATGTCCCTTTCTTGCCCCCAGTTCTACTCATTCTTTCTCCTGCATCCTTCTCCATTTACTCTTTCTCTCTTTGATCCTTGATGTGTCTGCCTGAACACCACCCCTTTTTCCAAAGTCCTTCTCTGCAGCTTTGGAGGGTACCTTCTAGTCAAGGGCTGGGTAATAAAGTCATACTCAGTCTGTTCAAATCCCTTAAGACCATGGTTCTCTAGTACAGTCCCAGGGCCAGAATCATCATCACCTGAGACATTGTCAGAAATGTAAAATCTCAGGCCCCAGCCCCAGCCTGGCTGAATGAGACACTCAGCCAGCCGTGGGGGCAGGAGGGGACAGCAATCTGTGACGTAACAAACTGCCTAGGTGGCTTTGCTTTAAGGAAGTGGCTCTCAATCCTAGCTGCATATTCTAATCGCCTGTGACACTTTTTGAAATATTCTATGCCCAGGCTGCACCCAACAGAACACTCTGAGTTTTAAAAATTTGGGAAGGCCCAGGGTTAGCTATTTTTGCTTGCTCGTTTTAATGAATGAATGAATCCATTCATCTATCCATGCATACATTCCCCAGGCTGCTCCCTTGAGCAGCCAGAAATGAAAATTATTCTTATATCTTCACAATCCAGGTCACTGACCAGGCCTATGCTAGAATAGCCAACAGTTCAATAGCTTTCTAGTAGAACAATACTCTGTTTTACGTATATGATTGAATGAAATAATTAAAGACATAAAAATACTAACTAGGACATCACATCACAAAAAAAGGAAAGAAGAGAAAAGAAATATTGTTTAAGATATCAACAAAAGCAAAATCAAAAGAGACCAATTAAAATAAGCCTTCAATTTTCACTATCACCTGTACTTTGAAAAGTAATCCACCTGATTTATGTTTGTCTAAAACCTTATGTATTCACAATTCACCAGGAAACAGAAAAGGAATTCCATTCACCTTAGGGATATGGTCACTTCAATAACTTAAAGAAAACAGTATCACGTTACAAATATATACCTGCCATTTGCATGCATATATTAGTCCCACTTGGTCTTCCAGCTGCTTTTTCCAAGTTTCTAAAATATATTAATTTTATAACCATCCTCTTCATCGGGTTGGAATTTTTGTTTTTGAGCATATAACATCACCACTAAAATCTCTTGGGGAACTAAGCAGTGAATTTGCCAGGAAAATCATCATTTTAATAACCCAACATGATGGACGTACCGCAAAAATATACATCTGGCAGGCGTATGAACTTGACAAGTGTCTTCTATTCCCTAGATGAAATCAAATCAAATAATATTCTTAAATTCACCCAGGATTGGAGGGGAGGGGTACAGAGGGAGGGCAGTAGGAATATTATCTTGTAAAGAAGTGGTAACTAGCAACATTGAATTGGCCTTGGTTTACTGTAAACAGTTTAATTAGAGTTGTCTCTGCCAAGTAACCACACTCTCATAACCATTGGAGGAATAATCAACCTTCAGACTAACACTCCTGTTTAGAAATGAACCACTAAAACTCACAGAACAATTGGAACACAACTGGAATGACTTCCCAAAGGGTAGCAGAGTTTGGCCAAGCCTCCTAATGTTACTTGTCCATAGCACCATGCCATCTGACAAAAATACAGGGACGAGGTCGATCTCCATGAAAGTTGTGCAAGTGGATTCCTGGGGCCTCCTTCCCCTCCCCTGCCCACCCACCCAGGCTGGCCTCACACTGTGCTCTACAAACCCATTCAGTGCAGTCTCTGGGCCTTTGTTCATAGTGGTCCCTCCTCAAAAATGTCATTCATTGCTCCTAGGCTTATCCCTGATCAGTTTCCCTTCCCCAGGAAACTTTTCTCAGTGAGACTAGGCCAGTGCTTCTCAGTCTATGGTTATTAACCAGGTTTTTGTTTGTTTGTTTTATTATTTTAATCTCCAATTCATCACAGATCAATAATTTTGTGAAATCCAATTAAGATTAACTACTAGAAAAATTATATTTAAGAAGGCACATAAATACGTGTTCAATTTTTTAAATTAAATCAACAGACATAAATTACTCTGTTCAGTGGTTATAAACGTTTCTTCATGCTTCCTCTCCACTTTTGTGTGGATTAGCATGACACAGTTTATAGACCAATACCAGCTCATCAACCACATTTTGAGTGGCTCTGTTCTAGGTAATGCTGATACTGTCTTCCTCTCTCCTCTATTAACTATAAACATTTTGGCAACTTCTCACTCAGTTATTAGATCTCCTGAATATGTCATCTAATACTAGGTAGGGTGAAACTCTTAAACAAAGACCGTCTCACTAAAGTTTTAGTCAAAGGATTTGTTATCTGGCCTCCCTAATTTCAGTAATCCAAAACAAAATAAAACAAAACATTTTCCTCCCCCAATGTGTTAACCAGATTCAGGAATATATAATTCCAGTGCAGATAAAGGGTAAATATTTACCCTCTGATTCAATGAATATTCTCTCTACTACTACCTAAGGCAAGTTCTGAAAACACAAGTTCCACAAGATGCTGAACTAAAAGAAGGCTTATGAATATTTGATGATATCTTTATCACACTAGATATCAGCATATTAAATAGCCTGAGAATGTATATAATAAGGAAGTTAAACTTAGATAGGTCTGGAGGTTTTACACATTTTTTGAAAACAGCTTTTTATAATTGATAAGTGATATTTTAAGCATAGTACAAGTGGCATCCTTTGGGATGTGACATTCTCATGAAATGCCAGTTTTCTGAGCAGTCACTGTTTGCAGAGTACTAGGTAAAAGGAACATGGAAAGATGAATGAAATATATTCTCTGTGTTCAAGGAGGTAATGATATCTCTATTAGGGTTCTCCAGAGAAACAGAACCAATAGGATGTGTAGATAAACAGACAGATTTGTTTTAAGAACCTGGCTCACGTGATCATGCAGGCTTGCAAGTTTAAGTCTGCAGGGAGGACTAGCAGGCTGGAGAGCTGAGAAAAGCCAGTGTTGCAACTCAAGTCTGAATATCACTTGCTGCAACATTCCCTCTTACTTAGAGAATTTCAGTCTTCTGTTCTATTCAGGCCCTCAACTGATTAGATGAGGCCCACCCATGTTACAGAAGGCAATCTGCTTTACTCCATCAATGTAAATGCTAGTCTCATCTGAAAACAGCCTCATAGAAACATTCAGAATACTCTTCAGTCAAATATCTGGGCACCATGTCTTAGCGAAGCTGACAAATAAAAGTAATCATCATAATATCCTAATTAGAGCCACAAGTCATGCATACGAAAGACAATAATGCAGAGGAGAAAGGATTAAGGGCCAAAGAATGGAATGAAGTGCCTTACAGCTTCCTCCCATTGCTTTTAGGATATAGACCAAATTGTTGACATGACCTTCAAGGCTCTGCATAATGTGGGGCCCAGTTCCCTGTCTAGCCATGTCTAGCTTCACTCTATCTCTGGCTTTCGGAATCACAGCCACTTGTCTTTCTTCCAGTGGCTCAATCATTCCATGTCATCTCCAGCCACTAAGCTTAAATCTGGCCCCCTCTATCTGGAACACTTCCTCATGCCCCACCACCTCTCTATAGCCTTTTAACTTTGACCTGCTACTTATCCTATGCTCTCAGCTGAAACTTTACCTTCTCAGAGAATCCTCTCTTACCTTGAGCCCAAGCCCCTAGTCAGGCCCAGGATTCTTTACTTTCTCATTAAACTGTGATCCTTTTCTTCATTGCACTAATACCAATGCATAATGACAGACGCATGACTGTGATTACTTGATAATTGCCTATCTCCCTCCCTCCACTAGATTGTAAGTCCCATAAGAACGAAGACTCTCAGGTTTGGCCCTCCATTGCAACCTCCGTGCCTCACTCACCATTTTGTTCCCAGAACAGCAGGCACCTAATAAATACGTGTTAATTGACTGAATGAATGAATGAATGAACTTCAGAAACAAAACATGAAATGTCTCATAGATTTGCACAGTTGTTCAGGATGAAAGAAAGGGAAAAGAGAAAGCTAGAATAAAATGGGATTTATATTTTAAAATTATAAGTAGGGTTCCTTTCTCATTTATCAGTAGTCATTCACCACTAAAGGAAGGCACATAAGAGTTCTAACGGTAAATTAGCTGTGTACCTATACAGTCATAGAATAAATCTCCTAAAACAACTTCCTTCCCATCCCTCTCCCCTTTCCCAAACCAATATTAGGTAATAAAGTCCTTCAAAATCCTTTGCTTGGGTTTATTTATATTTTTAATTACTTCTTTGGCATTTTGTTAGCACTTTAAACATTATGAATGCTAGTTAATTGTTGAGATTAAATATATAAATCTGAAAGGTAACTGTGTAATAACACAACAACCAAATAAAATACATAATACAATTTAATGATATTAATAGTACACTAAAAATATTAGCTATTTCGCATGTATGTCAAAAGATGACATGGATAATAAAACTCAAAAGTATTGTACAATAATAACATACCCAGAAGAACAGTAAATGAGGCATCTTTAAATAAACTACTTTTCAGAAGAAGGGCCTGTTGTTGCAAATTACAATATCAAGAATGCAGTGAAAGGAACTGAATGCTCTAAAGGTTTGTAAATTAAAGCAAAAATGAGAACTGTAAGTATCGCTCATTATCCTGGTTTAATAGGGAAGATTTGGAAAGTCAGTCACAATTACCAGGCTAAGTTGCAAAAAAAAAAAAAAAAAAAAAAAAAAATCAGTAGAATAAGCTTCCAAAAGAAAGGTATTGCTGATAGGGAAAAAACAATATTCATCAAAGGCACCCAGAAATTTTTTTAAGTCTAGATGATGGCAGGATTACAGATAATTTTATCTTCCCTTCCAGGTCTTTCTACATTGTAATTTTTCTAAATTTTAAAAAACGTGGAAAAACAATAAAGAAGAAATTTAAGTAAAAAATATATATACACAACATATATTTAAGGTTGTGAGGTTTCTAAGTAAATAGGAAACATTTTCTATTCACTTTCATTTCTTGATCTGCTTACTTAACACTTTTTGAGGGTCTACCACTCCCTGGACATTGTCCTAGGTCTTATAAATACAAAGATGCCAGAGTTTCCACCTGTTATCTTTCCTCCCAGGCAGTAGATTATAAATACTGACAGTAAATAAGGGAATAAGCCCTGTGATTTTTGTCCTCATGTCACTGCCCAGAAATTTAACCAGTCACAGCCTTTACTAAAGAAACACTGTACATATTTAGTAAGTAAATATTTGCTGAGTATTAACTCTGTGTCAAGCACTGTACTAGACATCTTGAATATAGCAGTGACCAAGATAGGGACAGTCCTTATTTAGGAAATCATTTGACACGAGCTACAGATTAAATATAGAAACCAATCACATTTTTTAAAGTTGCATTCATTTCTCAAAGCAATACTTTTATGACTCGGTTGAATGTTTCCTGATGACCCTGACTAGACCTAGTCCAGTCTCTGAATGAGAGTATCAGTGAGGATTCCATTTGCCTGGATGCAACAAAAACCCTGATGACTGCAGCTTACCCATTTGCAGCTTATTTTTCTCATGTAAAAAGGAATCAAGAGGCACTGCATTCAGAACTGGTATAATAGCTCCTTGGTGACACCAGAGACTCAGGCTCCTTCTTCCCCATTTTGCCATGCACTTGTTACCTTCCATAATGGTATTTCTGTAAGAGGAGATGGTGTCCAACAATATTTCTATTAACAAAGTTAGAAATAGGAGTCACATACTAGTTAATATTAACCTATAAGAAACAAAAAAATCTGAAGGCTTAAAAGTAATAATAAAGATACCAAAAAAATGAAAACATGACTTTACCCAAGGTTTGAGGAAAATTAGCAAGACAGTCCACATGATTAAGTGGTATCTGAAGAAAACAAAATGGATTAATGAGCTGTTCATGTGTCAGTAGGTGCCACAGGCACAAATAACCAATAGGGATGATTTAGACCAAAGATTACAAAGCAGCAATAATGATGAACATGACTGGGTACACTCAGTAGATGGCAGCACTGAGCCAAGTACATTATCTGCATTCTCTCCATGTATTCCCATCACAGTTTTAGCTGTGAGGGCCCCAACATCAATTGAGGGTACAGTCAAATGGGCCTTCACAAAGAACTATTTACAAAAGTAACAGCGAGGTTAAAGGAAATGAACAAGGAATAGTGTGTTTCAGTAAATTAACCACAGACAACCATCACTATCCCTAAGCAGAAAGCACCAAGGGTTGAGTAGAATTTCAAGAATCCAGAGACAGGAGGTCTGGCTGTAAGACAGCACTAACCAGCAGTAGGCTTTCTGAGAGGGACACAGTCAACGGTAGTGACCCCAGAGGATGAGCAGGAAACACCAAACTCTTTATTTCATTAACCTTTCACACTTAGAGCTCCTGCCGGGATTCCTTCTGGGGTGAACCCCACCAGAAAGCAAAGGACAAAAGGCATTGCAAAATGGTCAAGGGAAGAAAATGCTCCTGGAGACAAACCAAAGATCTCCCACACAAACCCTAAGAGGTAGGCATTTTTGTTGTTCTTGGTTTACAGATGTAGAAAATCAAAGAAACTCAAAGAAGCTCAAAGATGTGAGCTAACTCACCTAAAGACCACATTTGAAACCAGTTCTGACTCCCGATGCCTATCCCTCAACTATCAAACCATATCATTTCTCAAGATAGACTTTAATCACCGAACTGGGTAATATGACTATATTTCTATCCCTATTCTCTGATGTTTAAGAGGAAAGATGGATGGGTGGTCTACTTTTATATCCTTAATCACAGGATTATAGTCTTCATTGGAAAACTGCGCCTAAAATCATCCTATCCCTTAAACTATAGACCAGTGGTTCTGAAGCCTGATTCCCAGAACAGTAGCATCAGCTCTACATACTGATGCACAGACTTACCCTCACCCCCAAACCTACTGAATCAGAAACTCTAGGGCCAGGGCCCAGCCTACTTATATTAACAAGCCCCAAGCCAAGGGCCTGTTTCTACTGATTCAGAAATTCTGGGTCTGAGGCCGAGGATTCTTATTTAACACACCCTCCATGTGATTTTGATGCATGCACCAGTTTAAGAACCACTGCAGTATATATTTTCCACATTAAAGAAAAAGTCTATAAACACCTTGAGAATCACTTCTCTCTTAACCTTTACAGCATTAGCAGCTGGTTCCAATAGGGCCACTCATCTTAACACATCCCAGTGTGTTGCATTCACTGGCAGACGGAGAGGACATCGTGATATGCATCCAAGCCAGTGGAGGGCACATACTCCTAAAGGCTTGCTACTGTCCTGTTTTTCAGTTAACCTGAAGTAGCCCAAGTCATGAGAGAATCAATCAGTTGAAGAAGAGAGAAAAAGTAGGGAGTGAGTCCTAAGCAGCAATCTCCCTCCCAATTAGTGCTGTGTTTTGTCATAGTCTGTAGCAATTGCCCCCTACCCCCTCTAAGGATGGACTGGACTATATCACTTTGCACACATATCATCCAGAGTGGAGTCATCATTTTTAGGTTCCATCTGCCGTGCAGCTGTAATCTCACTGATGGACTTCTGTGCGTTGAATAATCACTTCAGCACTGTGCTGCTTCTACTGTTATCCATGAATTGTAAAGGTGGTTAAAAAGCAAGCCTCACCTTCAAAACTAATTTTGTATGCCGGGGTAGAGCTCAGGGATCTGTATATTTAACAAGCTCCCTAGTTGATTCTAGTGCCTCTGTTCTAAAGACCATACTGGATAATACTGAGTGGTTAAAGATACAGGTTCTGGCCAGGTACAGTGGCATGTGCCTGTAACCCCAGCTGCTCAGGAGGTGCGAAGATCACTTGAGCACAGTTCAGGACCAGCACAGGTAGCATAGTGAGACCCTGTCTTTAAAAAAAAAAAAAAAAGTAGGCTCTGGGGTTGAACAAACCTACTGCAACCTTACCTCTTACAACATCTGTCCCTTAAGTAAGTTACTCACCTCTCTGCACTTCTGACTCTTTCTTTGTAAACTAAGGATAATTTAAAGTACTTAGATCATAGATTTGTTGATAAAAATTAAAGACAATAATCCATGCAAAGCACTTACAAGTACCAAGCACATAGTAATCACTCATGAAATACTAAACGTTAGCCACTCTTACTTCTGTGACGATAATGATGACTATCACCGTCATCTAAATCAACTACATTTATTGAAAAAGGAGGAAGAAGACAAGTCTGGCTTCTTTCTTCTGATCATATCCTTCTGATGTGTCTGAATTTTCACTTAGGCTGGCTCTTTGTAATACGTTTCTTAGAAAATGAAAATTGAATTTAAACAGGTAGCTGCCCCCCGCCCCATTACGTAGGTAGGGGAGATAATGAAATAGCTGATTAGGGGACTAAAGGGGAAATTAGACAATCAGCCTAAGTTTCAGTTCACTGCCAGGACGGGGTGCGGGTAGGAGTGATGGAGGTGGAAAGAGAATAGGCACAGCCGATCCTGCAGGGTGTTTGTGGAGCTATGGAGAGCGATAATGGCAGCAAAAAAGCTTTATCAAAGTGTGAAGGACAAAGTAAATGTAAGTGATTACTCTCAAACTCCTTGCATTTGAAAGAAATTCTTCAGAAAACAAAAGGTTTCAACATTTTGAATGACACATCACATCCCTCGATTACCTACCCCTTCCCAAAAACTAAAGTGAAGAATATAAAAGGAATTTTATTTCAAAAGGGATGGTGTTGAGAAGAGAGGTATGGATGTATGGGATAATTTTT
Organism: Papio anubis; assembly: GCF_008728515.1. Taxonomy (NCBI): domain Eukaryota; kingdom Metazoa; phylum Chordata; class Mammalia; order Primates; family Cercopithecidae; genus Papio; species Papio anubis. The sequence continues at coordinate 59,045,512 of NC_044977.1, forward strand.
TGAGATCTTTAAGTATTTTAACTCATTTCTGTATATACTATTAAACCAAAAGACCATTCTTCTTTCTTCCAGCAGACCAAAGTGTACATCTACCACCTCCTCCTCACGAAAAGCTCAGAGTTCTCTTCCCTGACCATTCCTCAAGTAATACTTTCTAAAATATAGTTAACGGCACAAGAGGACAATCACAATGTAAATCTCGCACCTCAGAGAGAAAGCAGTGCCATATACATCTGCTGCCAGCAGACACGTGACTCCCTTCTGAAACTGCCTTGGTGAAGTTATAACTGAGGAAATTATGACAGTGAAAAAAATCAGACCTAACCAACTCCATCTTGCTTCCAACCTTTAAGCTGTCCTTGTCCATTCCTGGACGTAGGACGAATTAACTTTGGAAATGAATTGAGTTCATGTTTTGACTCTGAAACAAATTTGGTTACAGCCCTTTCCCGAAAAGACCCCCTTCTTGCATGGGGACCAGTCTGTCTTTGCAGGACTAACAAATTAGCTACAAAATTAGAAATTACAGTTGAGGGGTATGCAGCCTCAGGTTCCAAGAGTCTGAACCTTCCCAAATTGCTGCTGGGGATGAAATCACTACTGTAAAACCTAGGATCTGTGCTTAAAGTATTTTCCAGACCCTGCACTGGATGGATCAGCTGACCCCACCCAGATCTCACCCAGTAACAGAAGACAGCAAAAAAACCTCACTTCAACCCCCGTGATTCCATCTCCAACCTAATCAGCACTCTCCACTTCCCAAGCCCCTACCCACCAAAGTATCTTTAAAATCTGATCCCCAAATGCTCAGGGATACTGATTTGAGTAATAATAAGACTCTGGTCTCCCACACAGCCAGCTCTGCTTAAATTATTCTTTCTCCATTGCAATTCCCCTGCCTTGATAAATCAGTTGTGTCTAGGCAGCAGGTAAGGTGAACCCACTGGGTGGTTACACCTTGACTCTTTATTTCCTTGTATGTAAGGAAGAGAAAATTTCTCTTCCTGTGTCAGCGGATTACTGGAGTTCCCTTTGTCTCTGATTCCATATAAATATTTGAGACTATTTCCCAAATAATCAGTCCCAACAAATTCAAATCCTTGAGCCACAAAGTCATTTGGTGGTCACCACTGATCTCACTGTTAATGAGACACTATACGGACAGAACCAAAGAGGCAAGTTTTTAAGGTTTATTTCAGCACTGTGGCTTCTTTTAACAGGGAAGAAAGGAGGGATAAAAACCGCTTATTACAGACTCAGCTCAAGTGTCTGACTTCCTTGATGGAACGCCATCAGCAGCTTTAGGTATCAATAATCCCATATGCATGGAACATCTCTGAAATAGGAGGACTTGGTTTCTCTAGAGCTCCTCTTCTCTGAAGAATCCTTCATGCCCTTATGGTCTCTCTTATTCTATTGTCATTTTTTCTTTTTGTTTATCCTTTCATGGCCCTCCCATCTGGACTGTGAGAAGCATGAGTGCAGGAAGCATATAAAACACCTTATCATTAGCCATAGTGCTTTGGACCTTGCTATGTGCATAACAGACCCATAAATAAGTTGAACTGTGTGAAACAGTTGATGCTCAATGATTTTTGACCTTTAAAAGTAGCAATTACATATGGTTCAACCTAACACATGCTGTTTCCTCTGCCTGGAAGGCTCTAGTCCATGATTCTTTGCCAATTAACTCCCATTCTTGCTTCAGAAGTCAGTTTAATTCATCATTTCCGAGACCAGCTTTCCCTGATGAGGTCAGCTCCCTCTATGACAGGCTCATATGGTACCAACCACTGCTCCTTCACAGCTGTGATCATTGTTGCAATTTCCTATTTTTATGTATATTTATTTCAATAATATTTCTTCCTCCCACAAGATGAGAAACTCCATGTAATCAGAGACTGTGCTTTTTGCACTGTTTATCTAGTACAATGTCTGGCACTTAGTAGGTATCAGTAAATATATCTTGAATAATAAAATGGGTTTCACTAATTCATATGCACCTGGTACAACCAGAGTATTTCCCTGTTATGGTAGAGAAAAAGCTATTTGATATTCCAGCTTTTCTCCATATTTAGGCAGCTTACTGGAAGTGAGAATCTCATAAAAGTTTAGGCAGACCCATTGACTCACTTAATGATCTATGTGATATTTTGATCTCATATTTGCAATTATTTAGCTTCCATTAATAAGTTCTGTTTCTATTTTCACCACTGGGATTAACTTCCTTCTAAGTCTAGGCAGATTTAAGAAGTTCTTAACCTCAAATGTCTTTGAACATTAATGAATAAGATATAGTGTATAAGATTTTCCTCTTTGATTTTTTTTTTTTTTTTTTTTTTTTTTGGCTGAGTTTCTGATTCACCCATAGGTCTGGTAAGTTGCCAGGATTCTTTCAGCTAAATCTTGCCAGATGTTTTGGTCCTAGCATCTAGATTTCTGTGTTATATCCCATATCCCTGTATTCCTGATCTTTTTTTCTTCTTATCTATAGCAATACACTCTTGGGTGCCTGTTTCTCAACTGAACCCCGGTTCGGATACCAGCACATCCCACCAGAACCCCCTGTCCAAAGTTAAAAATAAGATGCCACATGGATTCATTCAATACCTTTAGTAGCATTTAAAATAAATGAAAGAGAGAAACTCACAAATATTGAGTTGTAGATCTTAGCACAGTTAGCTGGATTCAGAGAGAATGAGCTTAAAGGCTAATATGCACCTTTTTAAACCTTTGGTAGTTCTTCAGGCTTTCTGATAATAATATACTTATGTCATTAAGCGGTTGGGAAGACTGCATAAGAAACCGTGTGTCTAGCACAATACTTGGAAATATAATAAACACAGACTAAGGAGTAACTATTGTTATTCCTATTAATAAAAAGAGACTGTGACTATGTAAATTATACTTTCTCCTCAAATAGCAGAACAAAAAGTAGACTGTTTTCTCTCCAAAGCTCTTACTTTACTGTCTCTGTCATGGCACACAGTTTAATACATGTGACTAGACTTGGTCAAGTATGAAGCAAGTGGTCATCAAAAACACTGGTAGCTAAAATTTTTACTGTTCCCCAAAATCAAACAACTATTTTGTTTCTAATTGCCTTTCTGTATTTTTCCTTTTAATTGCATCCTAATTTTCACCTGTGAGTAACCTGTGGCCTGAGGCTTTTGGCAAGCATCATCACCGTTAGCAAGCACACCTCTATGCCCTGGGATCTCCAAATCACCTTTATATCTGCTGCTTGGAGCCCCTTTGTGTACGGGCTGATGCTTCTTTCTGAGCAGTCACCAAAACTACTCCTTGATATAAAAACTGGTCCATTGCATATGAGAATCACCGACCAATATATTAGTTTTGGCACCATTAATTCTTAAACCATGCAACAGTTGCTCCCTAAGTATTTGTCCAGGCAGTAATCCTACTGATCATACACTTCCTCTGCAAACAAAAGGCTCATACCATCTTTATTTGTTATGAGTTTAATTTATTGATTTTTCTGTAGCATACGCACATTACTGCATTTTGTATCATATAAAACTTATTTACGAGACAGTTACTAAGTTTAAAGTGACTTAATTTCCTTTTCATTTCTCTGCGGTATTTTTTATGCCTTGCTTTTCTTTTTCTATGTGAATAGGTTTCTCCCCTTTGATTTTTTTTTAAAGAGGTCATCCATTCAACAAGGCTTAAACATCAAAGTGTACAAAAGGTATGCAATGAAGAGTCTCCCTCTCAACCTACAATAGTGATTACCTACAATAGGTAATCACTATTGTTTACGTCTTGTCATTCTAGAGATTTTTATTCATAAACTGGCCAGCACAAATATGCATTCTTTCCCTCCATTTTTACACAAATAGTAGCAACTATTCCTGCTGTCCTGCACTTTGCTTTTTTTTCATTTAAATAAATTTTAATCCCTTTTCACATCAAAGTATAGTGAGCTTGCTTTTGTGTGTGTGTGTGTGTGTGTGTGTGTGTGTGTGTATTTTGCAATTGGATATTCTTCTATGGTAGAAATATACCATAATTCATTTAGTCAATGCCCTGTGATAGATATCCAGACTAAACCTAATCCTTTACTATTACAAACAATGATGCAATTATTTTACATAGGCCATATCATGTGTATTTGATTGTAATCATAGGATAAGTTTTTAGAGGTAGACTTGCTGGGTCAAAGGGTACACATACACTTTTCAAATTCTGACATATACCACAGGCCCTTCATAGGGCTGTATAACTGAGTGCTTCTTTCTCAGTAACTCACAATAAAATGTATGTACCTTTTGGATTTCGTCAATATGATAGGTGAAGAATTAGATCTCAGCATAGTTTTATTTACATTGTTCTTATTGAAAGTGAGGTTTAACATCTTTTCAAATGTTTAAGAGCAATTTTTATTTCCTTTTCTGTCATTTGTATATTTATACATTTTAACCATTTAAACAAATGTATATGTAAGTCTTTTCATTGTTAATTTCTAAGCCCTCTTTATATACTGGTAATATTGGCTCTATGTCTATGATATGTGTTGAAAATATTCTAAATACATTTTTCATTACTTTGCTTATTTTCTTGTGGGAATAGTGGGGCAAACAGAAGTTTATTTTTCTCTATTTTTCATTTCACGTATTTTGTCACTGTTTTATGACTTCTGAATTTTGAGTTCACATTAGGAAGGCCATCCTCATCCTGAGGTTTAAACACATTCTCCCATGCTTTCCAGAGAAATTTGATAGTTTTCATTTTCATTTGTTTTACCACTTAACACTTTTATCCATTGGAATTTTTCATCGTGTATGAAGTATTCGACTCACGTTTGTTTTTTTCTAGATGTCAACTCAGTTGTCCTAAGATCACTTATGAAATGGTCAGACTGGGCCAGGTATGGTGGCTCACACCTGTATTCCCAGCACTTTGGGAGGCCAAGGCGGGCAGATCACCTGAGGTCAGGAGTTCGAGATCAGCCTGACCAACATGGTGAAACCCCATCTCTACTAAAAATACAAAATTAGCCAGACATGGTGGCACATGCCTATAATCCCAGCTACTCGGGAGGCCGAGGCAGGAAAATCGCTTGAACCAGGAGGCAGAGATTGCAGTAAGCCAAAATCGCGCCATTGCAGTCCAGCCTGGACAACAAGAGTGAAACTCCATCTCTAAATAAATAAATAGGCTTTCCCCAGTGGTTTGAAAAGTCACTTTTCTCAAACATTAATCCTGTGTTTAAATGCTTCTGTTTCTGGACTTCAAACTCTAGTCCATTGATATTTCAGCTCATGTGCCAGTATCACACTCCTAATTATGAAACTTTATTGCATACTCTGATGTATAATAACACTTTTTATTTTGTAATATAAACTTGACAATACCTTGTCCAATTCAGAAAGAGAGAAACTCATCTATTGGTATTTTAACTGAAATAATGCCTAATTTAGTAGTCACTGAGAGAATTTTGAGATCATTACAACATTCTTTCTACTCAAGGGTATAGTATGTATTCAATTTGTTCATGCTTCAAAAAGATCTTGTGTATTTCTTGTTAATTCCTTTGTATTTTATCTTCTGTGATGTAATTATGGAAAGTCTTTTTTGCAATATATTTTCTAACTGGCTTGTTGGAATATATGACAATTATTGATTTATATATATACTTTTTAATCCCAACAAATTGTTGAATTATTCTTAGAGTTGACTCTTGCATTTTCCAGGAATACAATTATTTCATCTGAAAATAAAGGTATTTTATATGCTCCCAACACATTTTTTTATATCTCTAACCTTGTTCTTGACCTAATTACATTAGCTAGCACTTCTAATGAAACATGAAATACAGCACTGTAGTGATGATACCTAATACTGCCTGCTCCTGACTTCATGTGGGAAACCTTCCAGTATTTTTCCAGTAGGGACCATGCTGGTTTATAATGTTTTATCAACCTAAAGAAGAATTCATATATGTTTGTATTTATTCTGAATGAAAGTTGGATTTTATCGAATGCCTTTTCCGCATGCATGAAGAAAGTAATGATTTTTCTCTTTAGGTCATGACCAATGTGGTTAATATTAGGAAATCTTTTAATAGTGACTATTTATAAATATTGATTATTTACAAGTAGGTGTTATTGGGTTTGATGAGTTATGGTATCATTTTTCTCTCTCTTCAACAATCTATGCCAGATTTCAGGAATAGTTTTGTATTCTCTCTTTTAAAGCAAGTAAAATTTTCTATGAATCTTTTCCTTGTGTTCTGAACCATATTCAACAGCATTGTAATTTTTCTTTTCTTTTCCTTTTTGAGACAGTCTCACTCTGTCACTGGAGTGCAATGATGTCATTTTCGCTGACTGCAACCTCTGCCTCCCCAGTTCAGGTCTTTCTCCTCCCTCAGCCTCCTGAGTAGCTGGGACTACAGGCACATGCCACCACGCTGGCTAATTTTTGTATTTTTAGTAGAGATTGGGTTTTGCCATGTTGTCCAGGCTAGTCTCAAACTCCTGGCCTCAAGTGATCCACCCATCTCAGCCTCCTAAAGTGCTGGAATTACAGGCATGAGCCACTGCGCCTGGCCAATTTTTCTATTCTTTGTGTGGTAGCACTACTCCGTGAAACTATCCTGCTGCTTTTTTGTGAACATTTCCTTCACATTTTTTACTACTTTTTATATGGAAACCATTCTGTTCTTACTATGTATTTTTCCTATGGACACTTTTAGCAAATTATTATTTTTTTCTATCAAAAAGTCCATTTTAATTGTGTTTGGTTGTTACCAAAAAAAAAAAAAAAAAAAAAAAACTTAAAAAAAAATGCAGAAATATAGATGTTTTGTCTGATTCTTCATAGAAACCCACTCTCATTGTTTCCTGAACCATCCTGGAGCCAGAGAGTTCTGCTGTCACCTAGTTCATCTATTTCCACAGTGACTATTGAAAAAATGAATATTAGTTTTTACCTTTCACCATCAAGAAATATATTTTTTGATAGTTTCTGAACTCTGTCAAAATGGAGCTCTTTCTGTTCTTCTTTTCTTTAGTTCTTTCCAGATGGTCTCTGCATGAATGTAGTTGTTTTTGAAAGTCTTATCAATATTTTGGAGTTCTTTCCAGAGCTGACCAAACAATGGAGTTTGTATATTTGTTTTAGATTTTTTCCTGATGTTTTTGGATGATTTGGGGGATTGATTTTTTTCATTCTATCTGTGCACTTTTATAGTGTTGAAATCATTGTGGGCTCTTTTTAAACTTGGAAATAATTAGAATTTGTTTTAGAAAAATTTAAAATATCTAGGAAAGAGTCTAAGACCATAAGACATAAACTCCATTTTAAAACAGAACGAGTCTAATAAAATGCCTCCTGCCTACCCTCCTCAAGTCCAGTATTTCTAGATTTACATCGAATGGGTGGCAGAGCTTTAAACTGAACATTAAGAGAATAAGGAAAGGGATTGGGACAGTTCCCACTATGTAATTATAAGGAAATTATAGGCTGTTTGAACACAATCTTCAGGTCTTAATAAAAATAACCTTTTTCTGTACTCTGCTCATACCCTCTCCCAGTCCCCAAGAGAAGAAAATCGTCGCCTCCCTGACACTAATCAGTCTCCCAGCAGAGTAAGGCAATTACCGCCTTCTGCTATTCCCTAGGTACAGCTCCCAGCTAGCAGAAAATCTGCGATTCAATCTCTGGTCATGGAATGTGGGTGAAATGGGAATCACTCAGAAGTCAGGAAAACTTTTTTGTCTACTATCTCTGTCTTTCTTAATGACAATGACATATTCCCAATTTTCACACAGAAAACTACAGTCATCTTCTATGTGCCCATGTTTCCCAATTTGTTGTCAATTCCTAATGATTTTTCCCTCATATCACCAATTTATTGCTGTTGCCATAAACCATGTAATGTTTTTTGGGTTTTTTTTTTTGTTTTTGAGACAGTCTCGCTCAGTCATGTAGGCTGGAGTGCAGTGGCACATCTCAGCTCTATACAATCTCCACCTCCCGGGTTCAGGAGATTCTTCTGCCCCAGCCTCCCGAGTAGTTGCAACTACAGGTGTGTGCCACCACACCTAGCTAATTTTTGTATTTTTAGTAGAGATGGGTTTCACCATGTTGGCCCAGCTGGTCTCAAACTCCTGACCTCAGGTGATCCAACTGCCTCAGCCTCCCAAAGTACTAGGATTACAGGCGTGAGCCATACTGCCCAACCCATAAACCATGTAATGTTCCATTAGCATTCCCTTTCCTAGACCCTTTATCACTGGCTTTTAGGCTTTCAGCATGGTCTACACGTTGCCTATTTCAATTCCCCATCCAAGCTTCTTCAGCAGTTCCTATTTTCTGTTGTCCAAAGCCTCAGTGCCTAGACTTGACCTTCAAGTTCTTTAGGGCTCATCCCCACTTCTTTCCAGCATTCCTCACTACTTTGTCTTACCTCTGCCATGGTATGCACTTACAGGCAGTATATGGTTTTCACTAAGGCTTCCCCATTAGAGGAAATTTTATAAAAGTTACAGTAATACTTGTTTTGCCATGAACCATGCAAATGCTTCTTATATACTTACCTGTGCCTAGGATGATTACAAGAAAGTGGGAAAGGAAGGGTAACACAATTTGCATTTAAATATTTCCTATGTTGCAGGTACCGAGACAGGATTAATATGTGTTTAATAAGTATATTTGGATTTCTGCACATATGTATAAAAAATGGATACAACAATTTTGAAGTAAATAAGGCATCAGTATTGCCATTTATAGATAAGAAAACAGAGGCCCAAAGAGGTTGAGTAATCCATGGTCGCGTAACAAGACAGATTTGAGTATATGGCTACTTGTCTTATGCTAAATTTTGTCTCATTTTTATATCACCACGCAGTCAACCTATAGATGGGAGTTTCCCTTCCTTCTGCTAACTGGAAGTGACTTGTTCACATTATCTACCTAACAATAAAAAAATCATAACAGATCTTAAACTAATAAAAAGGGTTAAATGACTCACCAAGTAGTTGCCAATGAGAGTCAAGTGCCGGATTTCCAGCTGAGGCCTCTCTTTCCCCAGTTGGATGCTACCTTGAAGTTTTGTGAATCCAGCAAAAATCTATCACAACACCTGTAATGTTTTGTCAAGTTAGGGAGGAATCAAAGATGTCAATCTGAAATCTATGAGCACCCTGACTCTGTTACAACCTTGAGCTGCATTTCGGAGAAAAATATACTACAGTACAGAGACTCCACCAAAATATACATTCATCAATATTGAGTATAACACTGCTTACTGTCATCACACAATTTTGTTATTTGTTTTGGCTTAAATTATTGAGACAATTCTATTTACCTCCCTCCTCCCTTTGCCTATGTAGACACCCAAGGAAAGAGTTAGGTTGAGTGTTCTGTAAATGGATTGCCATGGATAATTTAAATCATGCAATAAAAGTTAACACTTAGAAGTGCGAGCCCCTCACTTCATTAAATGTAGCTTTTCAATCGTCGAGGGAAAAGTGCAGTTTCAAGAAGTAAAATGATTGAGTGACCGGAGTGTGGTGCTGATTCAATTACCAATGCAATGCAATGTAAACCATATTAAACATTTAAGGTCTAAGCCACTCCAAGCAATATCAAATACTGTCTGAGAATGTAAGTAAGCAAGCTCCCTAGTTATTACAAATTCATCCTTAAATGAAAAAGCAGGAATTCAGTAACGTGAAAAATTATGTAATCACCCAACATATAGTCATTATATTTTTATTTCTAGTAAGTAATTTTGGAGAGGAAAGGGGATAAAGTATATGAATTAGGAGTCTGGATCACTTGGCTCCCTGATTAACTACGATGAAGAGAATAATTTGTTCTTTGTCAATAAATGTAATGGGCTATGACTTTAAATCCCTTGTGGGGAATAACTCTGTTTTATTGTTTATCTGCAGTGTGAAGACTCCCTCTGAAGACTTTATACAACATGTCATTCAAGCAGATGAAAAATGCACTCTGTAAAAGTGCTACCTACCTGCACCTTCTTTGTAAAGAATAGCTTTCAGCAAAAGAAAACTATACAAATATTTGTCATACATTTAGTCCTAAGTAGCACTGACTGTGAAGCAAATTATGAGCTAAACATGGACTCTCCTCAATACAGATGGAAATATGGGAATAATCACCTCAATGCTATTGCCTAAAATAAAACTTTTGAGATTCTATGTGAATTTATCCAAAAAATTAAGTGATTTTAGAATTCAAATGGGAACATAGTAGCTTAGCATGGTTTTGAAGAGATGCTCCCGGCCAGATGCTCTGGAAAAGGAAGAATGTTAGGATCTGAGATTGAGAGTAGCATGGCTGTAATAAGATCATTGTTTAAAGAGAGTAGATCTCATGAATCACACCAGGAATCTTGGGATGCATTATTGAACAATAGAGAGAATGTTCTATCTCGATCTACAAGTTACCCTTTTAATTATCTAAATGAATTGATCTGATGGAATCAACCTAAATACCCATCAATGATAGACTGGATAAAGAAAATGTGGTACATACATACCATGAAAAACTATGCAGCCATAAAAAGGAATGAGATCATGTCCTTTGCAGGGGTATGGAAGGAATTGGAAGCCAATAGTCTCAGCAAACTAACACAGAAACAAAAAACCAAACACTGTATGGTTCCCAGTTATAAGTGGGAGCTGAATGATGAGAACACATGAACACATGGGGAGGAACAACACACACTGGGGCCTGCCAGAAGTGGGGTAGGAGGAGAGAGAGCATCAGAAGGAATAGCTAATGGATGCTGGACTTAAGACCTATGTGATGGGATGATCTGTGCAGCAAACCACTGTGGCACACGTTTACCTATGTAACAAAACTGCACATCCTGCACATGTATCCCTGAACTTAAAAGTCGAAGAAAAAAAAATTGGTCCGAAGCACATTCAGATATACAGAAGTCCAGAATCCTGGGTGTGCTAGTCCATGTGCATTGCTATAAAGAATACCTGAAGCTGAGTAATTTAATTTATACAGGAAAGGGGTTTATTTCGGCTCATAGTTCTACAGGCTATACAGGCAGCATGATAACAGCATCTGCTCCTGGTGAGGGCCTTGGGAAGCTTGCAATGATGGTGAAAGACAAACGGGGAGCAGGAATGTCACATGGTGAAAAATGGATGAAAGAGGGAAGGAAGTTCTAGGCTCTTTTAAACAAGATCTCATAAGAAGTCATTCATTACCATGAGGATGGGCCAAGTAATTAATGAAGGATCCACCTCCATGATCCAAACACCCCTTACCAGGCCCCAACTCCAACACTGGGGACTACATTTTAACATGAGATTTTCAGGGGCTAAATATCCAAACTACATAATTCTCTCCTGGCCTCCCAAATCTCATGTCTTATCACATCAAAAATACAATCATCCCCTCTTAATAGTTCCCCAAAGTCTTAACTGATTCCAGCATCAAACCAAAAGTCCTACGTCCAAAGTCCAAAGTCTCATCTGAGACTCATGTTTCTTTCACCTATGAGCCTGTAAAATCAAAACTCAGTCATTTACTTCCAAGATACAATGGGGGTATAGGCATTGGGTAAACTTTCCTGTTCCAAAAGGGACAAATCATCCAAAAGAAAGGGGCAGTAGGCCCCACATAATTCAGAAACCCAGCAGGGCAGAGGTTAAACCTGAAAGCTCCAAAACAATCCTTGACTTTACGTCCTGCATCTAGGGCACACTGGTACAAAGGGTGTGCTCCGAAGGCCTGGGGCAGGTCTGCCCCTATGGCTTTGCAGGGTATGGCCCCTGTGGCTGCTCTCATGGGCTGAAGTTAAGTGCCTGTGGCCTTTCCAGGCACAGGGCACAAGCTTCTGTTGGCTCTACCATTGTTAGGTTTGGAGGGCAGAATCCCTCTTCGCACAGCTCCACTAGGCATGCCCTTCCTGCTGGGGACACTGTGGGGGTATTCCAACCTCACATTTCCCTTTGGCACTGCTTTATTAGAGTCTCTCTGAGGGCTCTGCCCCTGCAGTATGCTCTGCCTAAGAACCCAGGGTTTCCAATACATCCTCTGAAATCTAGGTGGAAGCTGCCAAGCCTTCTTCACTCCAGCTTCTACATACCAGCAGACTTAACACCACACAGAAGTCACCAAGGCTTATGGCTTACACCCCAAGCTGTACTTGGTGCTCTTTGAACTTCAACTAGAGCTGGAGCAGCATGTATGTTGGGGATGCCAGGAGCAGTGTTCTGAGGCTGTACAGGATAGTGGGATCCCAAGACCTGGCCCCTGAAACCATTCTTTCCTCTGAAGCCTCTGGGCCTGGGATGGGAAGGACTATCCTGAAGACTTTTGGAATGCCTTTGAGGCCTTTTAAACACGTATTTCCTTTTTAGTCATGCTAATCTCTCTAGCAAGTGGTTGCTCCACAGTCCTCTTGAATTTATCTCCTGAAAATGCTGTTTCCTTCTCTCACACAAGTCCAGGCTGTAAATTCCCCAAACTTTAATACTTTGCTTCCCTTTAAACTATATATTCCAACTTTAAGTCATTTGCTTGTTCCCTGTATCTCATCACAGTATCAGAAGCAGCCTGTATCAGAAGCAGCCAGGCCACATCTTGAATGCTTTCTACTGAGAAATTTCTTCTCTCAGATACCCTAAATCATCACTCTTAAATCCTGCCTTTCACAAAGCCCTAGAAAATGGGCACAATGCAGCCAAATTCCTTGCTACAGCATAGCAAGGGTTATCTTTGCTCTAATTCCCAATAAATTTCTCATTCCATCTGAGACCTCCTCAGCCTGGCCTTCACTGTCCATATTTCTATCAGTATTTTGGTCACAACCACTTAAGAAGTCCCTAAAGAGTTCCAAACTTTCCCTCAACTTCCTTTTTCTGAGCCCTCTAAACATTTCCAACCTCTGCTCATTACACAGTTCCAGAGACGTCTCCACATATTCAGGTATCTTCATATCAATGCCTGACTCCTTGTACCAATTTTCCATGTTAGTTCATTTGCATTACTAAAAGTAATACCTGAGGCTATGTAATTCATAAAGAAAATTGGTTTACTTGGCTCACAGTTCTGTAGGCTGTACAGACATCAGGGCTCCAGTATTTGCTTCTGGTGAGGGCCTCAGGAAGCTTCCAATCATGGCAGAAGGCAAAGGGGGAGCAGGCATCTCACATGGCAAGAGAGGGAGCAAGAGAGAGAGGAGGAAGTTCCAGGCTTTTAAAACAACCAGATCTCATGTGAACTCATAGAGTGAGAGCTCACTCATTACCATAAGGACGGCACCAAGCCATTCATGAGAAATCCACCCCTGTGATGAAAACACCTCCCACCAGGCCCCACGTCCAACACTGGGGGTTACATTTCAACATGAGATTTGGAGGGGACAAGCATCCAAACCATATAGCAAGCTATCTGATTCTTCCAGCCAGAAATGTGCATGAGAAAGGGGGTCTGTAATAATGAGAAGCTACCTCACCATAGGGAGCTGCCAAACTTGAAGTACAAAGAAGAAATAATTCTGGGATGATAGAGCCTGGGGAAAAATAGAGGAATCAGAAACATCTGTCTAGTAGATGTTATTATGAAATTGCTTTTTCAAGCAAGAAATGTCTACATTTAAATCACAAAATAACTAGGACTGTATATATTTTATCTCCTTAAAATTGATCATGAACATGATATATAGTAACTCAAGTACCAAGTATACTCAATTAACTAAAATAATGAATCCTCATTAATTCATTCATTCATGAACTCAGCCAGTATTTATTGAGTACTTTCTATTTACTTAGCACTTGGATGGTAACGAAAAAGATAAAAACCCTTACTCTCATGGTGTTACATGCTATCACCTTACTCATCCTAGAGAAACCAGAGTTACTGCAATTAGACTTAAATCAACATGTTTTTTCTTATTTTAAGAATTGTATATTAACAATACCTGACTGATTGCTGAGGATTTCATAATTCCCAAGTTCTAAGAACACTCATTCAGAAAGAGCAACTGATTACTAACCCTTCTAATGCATTCAGAGCTCATTCATATTTTACAAAGCTAGCTAACAAAAACATTTCCTCCTCAGACCCAGAAGTCCTCTACCTATAAACACAAGAACCACAAGGGTGGTCAGAAAAAAATACAACAGATATAACAATAAGGTCTCTTAACTCAGCACCAAAAGCTTTATCTTTTACGCTAATAGATGATAATTTTCTTTCCAAATCATAATGAAAAGTCTCAGCATTAGCTTGTTAAAAGCTTTCCAAAGGAAGAGAGGAAAAGACAGAGAGAAAAACATGGAACAAGAGACATACAGACAAACAGGAAGAGACACATGGAGAGACCAACAAAGATAAAGACAGAACAAACCAAGCCCATCCCACGTGGAGCTATAAGAGAACTGGATACAGTTTTAGACCAGTAGGTATTATGGAGGGGGGTATCAGACTCTTCAAATGCAAATTAAAAGTAGTCTACCCACACATGCTGAAGTAAAAATGGGTATTTATCTGTTAATGTAATAATAATGTCAGGAATATTGTTGGTTCCAGATATAACTCAAACCCCAAATAATGTAATCAATAATGTTCTCAAACCCCAAATAATGTAATCTTGATTCAGTTTCTCTCATCCTTTCAGTTCAGCCTTCCAGGTTGTTGGTTTCATTCTCAAGGAGGTTCTACCACTGTGGCTGAAGGCCACAACAGCAGCTCCAGACCTTATCTCCTCTTTATTCAAAGTGCAGCAAACCATGAGAGTCTGTTGGCCAGGATTCCTAGGAAGAGGGTGCACTCTATCTTCTTCACTCTGATCAGACCAGGTTCCTCTGTGGTCAGAGGGGCACAATGCTCTGACTTAGTTCTGTGTCATATATGTTCCTACCCCTGCCCTAACCCCTTTCAAAATTCTTGGGCTGAGCATGTGGGAGGCAGTGACTGTCCATAGAGAAATCAGAGAACAGTTACCAAAAGAAGAAGAAATGGATACTGAAAGGTCAAAAAAATAATTAACATCCTCTAGAGATAGAATTTATCTGCATGTAGACAGGAAAACTAAGTTTCCTTTAAATTTAGGCTCCTTGGAGGGTAAGAAACAATGAAGACAGAGAGATGACTGGATGGAAAAGAAAGAGATTAAGTAAAACTATCATATGAGGAGTCAGGTCTGCTGCTTGCACAACTGTGCCTGTGTGAATTATAAAAAGGCAGCTGCTCTGGGTGGACAAATTCAAACCTCACCCAGTCTGAGCAGATGAATTACCAAAAGGCATTCCTTCCTATGACCTTTCTCCACAGCCAGCCAAGTGGAAGAAACACTGGCAAGGTTTCACCACCTCCTTTGAAGAAGTACCTTCTCGCAGTACACAAACTAACAATCAATGGGGTGGCCCTACCAGGAATCTCTCTCCAGAGGAAAATTAATTGCTATTAAATTGGGAGGAAGTTCTATGTTTCATACTTTCAGGACACAAAGTTTTGAAGAAATAAAAGCATTGCATGAGACCTGATATTTGGGCATCTGGGGACCTGCTAGTCTCTTATAGAGGTATGCATCATGTTCTGCCAAATTCAAGACACCACTGACAGTAAGATGTACCATTCATTCCTTGTATAGCACTAAGAAAGAAAACAAAGCTGGCAATGTGGCTTAGTACTTATTGTAAGATGCAACACATTATCACAGATATTAAAAAAGAAAAAGCACTGCTATGGTTTTGCTCTGTGTCCCCACCCAAATCTCATCTCAAATGGCAATCCCCACTTGTCAAGGGAGGGCCCTGAAGGAAGGTGACTGGATCACAGGGGCCGTTTCCCCCATGCTGTTCTCATGATAGTGAGTGAATTTTCACGAGATCTGATGGTTTTATGAATGGCAGTTTCCCTGCTTTCCCCCTCCTGCCACCTTATAAAGAAAGTACTTCCCCTTCACCTTCTGCCATAAGTTTCCTGAGGCCTCTCCAGCCATGCGAAACTGTGACTCAATGAAACCCCCTTTCTTTATAAATTACACAGTCTCCGATATTCTTTAGAGGAGTGTGAAAGCAGACTAATACAGGAAATTGGTACTGGTAGAGTGGGGTACTATTATAAAGATAACCTGAAAATGTGGAAGCGACTCAGGAATTGGGTAACAGGTGAGGACTAAGCTCTGATTTTTCTTATCTGGCCCAAATTCCTATCTAAGGGGTCTTGAGTCATGTCCTACAAATCATAAATTCTCATCAAATGGATTTTATTTAACCCTGTATATCATGACTTACTTTCTAATCTGGCTCTGGCATAACAAGGAAGAAAATCAAAATGTTTTACCCCAAAATGTATTTCCTTGCCATACCTTGAAACTGCCCTGTGAAGTCTCTTGTGGGAAAAATCCACAGTCTATAGAGAATCCCCTTTCCCTTTTGTTTTCTTTCCTTCCTTTCCAGATCCAACAGATAATCAACTAAGAGCCAGGAACCCTTTTAAGTCAGATAAGAAACATTTTACAACCTGCTCTCTCTGAGGTCTGCTATCTGAGAACTTCTTCTGCACAATAAAACTTGGTCTCCATAATCTTTTTTCTTAAGCTGAACACTTCTTTCTATTGATCCCAGATCTTCAGATACACTCAACCGTCAACCAGGAAATGTTTAAATTTACGTATAACCTGGAAGCCCCTGCTTTGAGTTGTCCTGCCTTTCTGAACCAAACCATGTATTTCTTGAATGTATGTGATTGATGTCTCATGCCTCCCTAAAATATGTAAAATCAAGCTGTACCCCTACCACCTTAAGCACATGTTCTCAGGACCTCCTGAGGGCTGTATCATGAGCCATGGTCACTCACATTTGATTCAGAATAAATCTCTTAAAATACTTTACAGAGTTTGACTCTTTTTGTCAACACAGGCAGAGGCTGGAACAGTTTGGAGGGCTAAGAAGATGAAAGACAGAGATATGGGAAAGTTTGGAACTTCCTGGAGACCTGTTGAATGACTTTGACCAAAATGCTGATAGTGATATGGACAATGAAGTCCAGGCTGAGGTGGTCTCAGATGGAAATGAGGAAAAGTGACTCTTGCTATGCTTTAGCAAAGAGACTGTAGGCATTTTTCCCCTACCCTAGAGATCTGTGGAACTTTGAACTTGAAATGATTCAGAGTATCTGGTAAAAGAAATTTCTAAGCCACAAAGCATTCATGGGATGACCTGTATTATTCCAAAAGCATTCAGCTTTATGCATTCACAAAGCCATGGTGTGAAACTGGAACTTGTGTTTAAAAGGGAAGCTGAACATAAAGATTTGGAAAATTTGCAGCCTCATCATGTGGTAGAAAAGAAAAAACCATTTTCTGGGGAGGAATTCAAGCCTGCTGCAGAAATTTGCATAAGTAAAGAGAAGCCAAATATTAATAGCAGAGACGATGTGGGAAATGTCTCCAGGACATGTAAAAGGTCTTCCTGCCAGTCCCTCCCATCACAAGCCCTGAGGCCTATGAGGGGAAAATGGCTTCATGGGCAGGGCCCAGGGCCCCCATTGCTGTGTGCAGCCTCAGGATTTGGTGCCCTGGTTTCCAGCCACTCCAGCTTCAGCCATGGTTAAGGGGTAAAGGTACAGCTTGGGCTGTTGCTTCAAAGGGTGCAAGCCCCAAGCTTTGGTTGTTTCCACATGGTGTTGGGCCTACAGGTATGTGAAAGACAAAACTTGAGCAGTTATAGTAGTGTGAAAATGGACTAATACAAGTATGGATATTAGCACTAATAAATACGATTTAAAAAAGAAAGCAAGAAGACCACCATCAATGAAAATAAAGCATCTTCTAAATTAGGCAGGCAAAAGTTGCAAGTACAGGGTATGATTCTGGTCGTTAAGAAACTTTAAATAATTAATAAGAACTATCAAACTAGGGAGCAATGAAAGACTAAAATGAAATTCAAACTCTTGTGTGTTGGATAAATGTGAATTCTTCCAAAGAGAAGTGTAGCAACTTTCATCAGACAAATTCTCACCAGAACAATTTCTTTGTGACCCTAAGAAGTTGAAAAATCACTCCTATAAACAGTCAGGGCAAATGATTTTGAAAACATAACCATTTAAATCACAGGAAAACCAGATGTTTAATACTAAAGGCAAAAGAGGAATTAGCATACTTCTGTAACAATGATAACATCAACAATGATGGCTGATATTTATTGAATGCTTCTTATATTCCTCACCACTGTTCTATGACTTCTCTGTATATTATCTCATCAATATGTTTAGGTTACAGTAGAAATTGTATTCCCAAATGGAAGTCATAGGTAGACTTCACTAAGTTATAACCACAAAAGTTTTCTTTCAGACCCTGGAACTCTTCATGCTCACTTTCTACCTTGGGGCCACCGTACATATGTTAGATATGAGTTCTAAATTTCTTTTCAAAGAATCAATATGTCAGTATGTTCAATTCTTTGCCTTCTACTTTTAAACTTAACTTACTCCTAAAGCAAACTTTTTTGATCACCTGCTCTACCCTGACTCATTTCAATCACCTCCTCCACCTTGACTTATTCCAATTACCTGCTACCTGCTCCACCCTAACTTATTCTCCACCCTGCATAACCATTTTTCCCACCAAACCACTCACCCCATCAGGCTCTTTAAATTAGCCAATCAGAATTAGTTTAGCCTGTGCATCTAACCCTAGCCAATAGGGGAATGACACAGCAGCAGGGGCCATGTGCTTCAGGGATAAGAACCTCTTCCCCTCCCTTGTCCAAGTGTGCACTCACCATTGCTCCATCTGTAAGGGCCCACTCTTCTATAGAAGTAACTTGCCTTGCTGAGAATTAAAAAGAAAATTTTATATTTGAGTGTTATTTCTTTTGCAGCACCAAAACTTTATAACAATTTGGGGGCTCGCCCATGATTACTTTCCCCTCCGGAGGCAGTCTCTGGTTCTCTCTCATGAGGAGGTGCACCCCACCCCTTTGCAGCAGCCTCAGGAGTGAGAAATCAAGACTCACCCAGTGCAAGGAATAACCCAAGCTCTCAGCAACATGCAAAAAAAAAAAAAAAGGTAGCAACCTAGCTTAAAGGATCCTCACATACTACGGCAACAACTCTGTGCATAGACCAAAGAAGGAGAAGCCACGGGAACCAGTGAAGTATTTCCTTGGTGGTCAGGACTAAGGGAAAAAACCACGGGGTGGTAAAGCATTTTTTGGTTAGGACATACTAAGGAGAGATAAACTGCAAAGTGGTAAAGCATTCCTTAGTTGGGACTAGGGAAAGAAAGCCATGGGGGGTGGTGAAGTATTCCTTATTTGGGACGTCTTGGAGGTTAAAAGGAGGTGAAAAATCCCTATGAGTGGTGGGTTGAACCTCACACAAACCTCCAGTAGTAAGAAAAATATTCAGAACCCCCTTTCCTTTCTTCTCAGGGGAAGAAAGAGTAGCTCCACTCCCACCGGTCCCTCTAGGGGAAGGGAAAGGAGAGGGGAGAACAGCAGAATAAGCAGCTGGCAGAGGTAGGGAAAGAACAGCAGAGAGGAAAGAGAGTGGGGAGGAAGAGAGACAGAGGGGAAAGAGAGAGAGAGGCAGAGAGAGAGAGGAAGAGACAGAGAGTCAAAGAGAGAGAGAAAGAGAGGCAGAGAGAGAGAGGGGAAGAGACAGAGACAGAAAGTCAAAGAGAGAAAGAGAAAAAGAGAGAGATAGTAGTAAAGAGAAAACAGTGTACCCTATTCCTTTAAAAGCCCATGTAAACTTAAAACCTGCAATTGATAACTGAAGGTCTTTTCCATGACCCTGTAACAGTAACCCATGGATGGCCCATATGCATTCAATTTGTAGCAGCAACTGCTTTGCTAGCAGAAGAAAGTAGAAAAATAACTTTTAGAGGAGACCTCATTATAAGCACACCTCACCAATACAGAACTATCCTAAGTCAAAACAAACAAAAAAAAGCAAAAAGGTAGCTTACTAACTCAAAAATCTTAAAGTATGGGGCTATTCTGTTAGAAAAAGATGATGTAACATTAACCACTGATAATTCCCTTAACCCAGCAGGTTTCCTAACAGGGGATCTAAATCTTAATTAATTACCATACAAAGGTCCAACCAGACCTAGAAGGAACTCCCTTCAGGACAGGACAATAGATGGTTCTTCCCAGGTGATTGAGGGGAAAAGACACAATGGGTATTCAGTAATTGATATGGAAAATCTTGTAAAGGCAGAGTTAGGAAAATTGCCTAATAATTGGTCTGCCCAAACGTGGAAGCTGTTTGCACTCAGCCAAGCCTTAAAGTACTTACAGAGCCAAGAAGGAACCATCTATAACAATTCTAAGTTAATTTGGACTAAACAAGGTCTTAATAATAGCAAAGGATCATCGAAATCCCAAACTTACAAGGTTTTCAACAAAAGTAAAGTTTGCTAAAAGTTAACAGTGTAACATGTATTATCCTAACTTCTAATTGGTGGCCTTAGTTAAGTCTAGCCCACAGACATGAAGGAAGTTCACTTTAGAAAAGAATGTTTATCATCTTTGGGAAAAAAATGAGGCTGTGGAGAATTTATGTAAAAAGAATGTTATATGGTAAATTCTTGTCCTAAAATAAATCAACTGGCTGTTTAAAGAAAGGGATGTTTACAACAAGTCAAAAAGTTGAGACATGTCGAAGAATTGTCCATGAAAGTAGTGAAGCAAAAAATGTGTTATAAAAGGGTATTCAAGAAATGAATAATTTTAAAGTAATTAGACCTCCTGAATGTAAAACTATTGAAGAAACAGTTTATGTGCAAGGTGTATAAAGAAAGTAAAATATAATTTTGGTTAAGGATTATAAGGAGGCATAAGAATGTGGATTTTTACCTACATTAAAAGGTTTAAAAGTTTTTTGTTTTGAAGGTTTAAGCAAGTTTTAAAACATTAATTGTAAAGGAAATTCTGTGTGTAAACATATTGGCTAAAGTTAAAAGGGTATCATCCAGTTTTTCTGTGAACTGGACATTAAAATAAAAGCACAACAGGTTTTTCTTAAAGCACTAACCTGCTCTTCAATGAAAATTAGAAAAGGGTAAAAAGAGTCTGGAAAAATCTTACCTTAAGGTCAGACATTAAAATTGGATAAATATGTCTACAAGGTTTTATTAAAATTGAGTTTAACATTAATAACACACTAATATAAAGGTGAAATTTAGCTTATCTGGTATAAATACAGGAAGCATTGTCAAATATAAAATGGCGTTTGGCTTTCTTTGGTCTAAAAACTAATAAAAATAGGTGCTAAACGAAATTTCTCAGTAAGGCACCAAGGACTATAAAGTACACTGCTGATGTCCCCATATTTTAAAAAGTAAGATCAATTTCTTAGAAATTATATACTTGGTTTATCTTCCACTTTCCTTTCCCTCAAAACTGAAAGTCTTTTAGCACAAGTACTACCCCTAGAATTTCTGGTAAACCAACACCAGCCCGAGGAGCACATTCTCATCAAAGGGTGGAAAGAAGGAAAATTCGAGCCAGCCTGGGAAGGACCCTACCTTATGCTGCTAACCACTGAGACTGCTGTTCATACAATGGAAAGGAGATGTACTCACCACACCCAAGTGAAGAAAGCGCCGCACCCTTCAGAGTCATGGGCCATGGTCCCAGGGGAAAACCCTATCAAACTAAAGCTAAGAAAAATTTAACTCTCTTTCATCTATTATATTACTCTTTCTTCTTTCCTTGCTTTATTGCTGACCATCTAGTTACAACATAACCAAGTCAATTTTGCCTCAAACTATTGCATTTGATGCTTGCCTTGTTATACCGTGTGGGGACTTAACAAGTCAAAGACAGCTCTCTACTTCAGAAAAGTACCCTCTGTCCCTCCTGACTCTCCTCAGACTGGGCCTTAGGAAATTGGGACTATTTAATCTGGGAGATTTTGATAAAGTCCCCAGTGTCAACGAGGAGTCTTGCCCCCCAGTGTAGAGCTTTTATGCCATAGTTGGTCCAACATTCTGTGGACCACTAAGGAGCAAGGATGGACTGCCCCAACCGGTTTTTGTAATTTCCTAAAACCACACATTCATTTTACTAGAGGATCATAGATGTTAAAGACTTAAAACAGACTTTGGCAATTAAGACAGGATACCAAGTTGCAACTGCCTGGTTGGAATGGATCAAATATTCCACCTGCATGTTAAACAAAAGCAATTGTTATGCTTGTGCACGTGGCAGGTCAGGGGCCCAAACTGTCCTCTTTCCACTAAGGTGGTCCTCCAGTTGACCTGGTGTGGGATACATGGTAGCTTTTTTCCAAGATTCTACAGCCTAGAGTAACAAGTCATGCCAAGCTCTCTCTTTGCTATATCCCGAAGTCCAGCACCCTGTGGGTCAGCCCCTGAGGGCCATCCAGCTTCCATCTCCCAACACTAACTTCACTTCATGTCTCTCATGACAGGTAGGAAACTTAGCGTCCCTTAGAGACCTGAAGGGATGCAGTGAACTTAACAATTTTCAAGAGCTTATCAATCAGTCAGCCCTTGTTCATCCCAGAGTGGATGTGTGGTAGTATTGTGGTGGACCTTTACTGGACACTCTGCCAAATAACTGTAGTGACACTTGCACTTTAGTCCAATTGGCTATCCCTTTCATCCTGGCATTTCATCAACCAGAGGAAGGAAAAATAAGACATTGTAAAGCAAGAGAAGCTACTTATGGGTCTTTTGACTTTCCTGTCTATTTAGATACAATTAGAGTCCCATGGGGAATACCAGATCAATTTAAAGCCCAAAATCAAATAGCTGCATGATTTGAGTCAATATTTTGGTGGGTGACAATAAAAACATAGATTGGATAAACTATATCTACTACAACAAACAGCGATTTATTGACTACACTAGAGATGCTGTTAAAGGAATAGTTCAGAAATTAGGGGCTACTAGTCACATGGCGTGAGAAAATAGGATAGCCTTAGACATGATATAGCAGAAAGAAGGGGAGTTTGCATCATGATTAAAATTCAATGTTGTACTTTCATCCCAAACAACACTGCTCCTGATGGAAGTATAACAAAGGCATTGCAAGGTCTGACTGCACTGTCCAGTGAGTTAGCCAACAACTCAGGGGTAAATGGCCCCTTTACAGGATGGATAGAAAAGTGGTTCGGTAAATGGAAAGAAATAATAGCCTCAAT
Organism: Papio anubis; assembly: GCF_008728515.1. Taxonomy (NCBI): domain Eukaryota; kingdom Metazoa; phylum Chordata; class Mammalia; order Primates; family Cercopithecidae; genus Papio; species Papio anubis. Next base: position 59,068,663 of record NC_044977.1, read on the forward strand.
TCTTACTTCCCTCGCAGCCGTAATGGGTGTACTTATTCTTGGCAGGTACTGTGTCATACCATGCATTTGTGCATTGGTGGAGAAGCTCATAAAAACAGCACTGACTAAAACCTCCCTTGACTATCCTCCACCTTATCCAGAGAAGCTTTTTCTTTTGGAAAATCAATCAAAACAACTAAGCCAAGACATGTTTAAAAAAAGTTTGAAAGAAAGAGCTGTAAGAAAATGCAAGAGGACGGGTTGTTAGATATGAGTTCTAAATTTCTTTTCAAAGAATCAATAAGTCAGTATGTTTAATTCTTTGCCTTCTACTTTTAAACTTCCTCCTTAAGCAACATTTTTCAATTACCTGCTCCACTCTGATTCATTTCAATCACCTGCTCCACCCTGACTCATTCCGATTACCTGCTACCTGCTCCACCCTAACTTTTTCTCCACCCTGCATAACCATTTTTCCTGCCAAACCACTCACCCCATCACTCTCTTTAAATTAGTCAATCAGATTAGTTTAGCCTGTGCATCTAACCCTAGCCAATAGGGGAATGACACAGCAGCAGGGGCCAGGTATGTCAGGGATAAGAACTCCTTGCCCTCCCTTGTTCAAGTGTGTGCTCACCATTGCTCCATCTGTAAGGGCCTACTCTTCTATAGAAGTAACTTGCCTTGCTGAGAATTAAAAATAAAATTTTATATTCTAGTGCTATTTCTTTTGTGGCACCAAAACCTTATTTATAACACAAACTATTCCATTTGGCTAGAATGCTCTTCCAAACTCTACCTGCAGACTTTCCATTTTTCAAATCTCAGCCCTTTCTCAAAGTAGCATTTCTAAATTACTTAAAGTAGGTCTCATGGACACCTTTTCCTTTCCTTCATAACATTTGTCCCAACCCAAACATATGTTTATTTGTATGTTTGCTTAAAATGACAAGCATTAACATTTATTTCCATTTACAGTGTGAAGACAATATTCCAAGTGCTTGGAGTCTAGCATCTCATTTTAGCCTTACAACACAAAATGACATATATAACCATTTTATATGCATGGAATCAGAGGCACTAGATTATGCAGTTTTAAGAAGGTGATTCAGCTAGTAAGTGGAGATGCTGGGATTTGAACAGCCTGACTCCATAGGTGTAACAACTTGATTAGTGTCTACATCATTAGATGTAGAGATCTCATGAGAGCAGAGAAGATGTCTTGTTTCTGTATAGTAACATTCTAGGCCCCTAACACAAAATCTGGCACATGTTCATAGCAGACTTATCAAAAACATTTGTTTAATAAATGAGCATAAAGATGAATTAATAATAAAGAGAAATGTTGCAGGAATTAAATAATTCAGAAAAGTTTAAAGGAAAGAGCTTGACATTGAGAGTAAGTATCCATTTTTTCCCTATAAATTAAAACTGTCACTGTTCACTTGTAATGATGGGCACTTTGGTTTAACTCACAGAACACCAATTTTCTTTGCCAGTGTAGAGGCACCAGACTAGATGAAATGTGAAATCCTTAGGGTGTGTGAATCTGATATGCCTGCCTATAAATGCCTCACGCTGCCTAGCCCAGTCACATAGATCCTTGCTGGACTGGCTGCTTGAGGAAGAAAGTTGCAATGTGGTCTTTAAATATTTATCCCATAGAATTCAGGGTCACAGGAGGCCTCAGGAATGCTTATCAAAATTTTCCATGGGATCCCCTAAGATGCTTCTCTACCAATAAGATGGCAATGGGGTGCAAAGCAGTTCTTTAGGCTACGGGTGACAAATTTCTGTAGGATATAATAAATTCCTCTTCAAAGGTTTTAGCCTGTAAATTGTTAAGTACAATGAGTTCTGAGATCCTCTCCAAGGAACCAATGTATCAGTGTTCAGCTCCTCTGTTCTTTGCTCTTCATTTTAAAGTTTAACTTCCTCGTTCTTTACATCTCCCTGCCCCTAGTTTCAGTAAACAACCCCCTCCTAGCCTCTATCATTTGCTCTGACCTTAGTCACCCTTGGTCACCTACTCTGTTCTTAGTCATCCTGAGTCACCTGTTCTGTAACCATCCTTCCTGCCAAACTACTCACCCTGCCACTCTGGCTCATACTCCTGCTCTCTTTAAAATAGTCAATCAGAATTAGCTTAGATTGTGTGATCCAAACCTAGTCAATAGGGGAACAACACAGCAGTAGGGGATACCTGTGTCAGGGATAAGAACACTTTCCCCTCCCTTGTTTAGGTGTGATCTTGCCATTGCTCCATCTGTGAGACGTACCCTTCTATAGAAGTAAAATTTCTTGGCTGAGAAAATTCATGTTGGAGTGCTATTTCTTTTGCGGCACTGAAAATTTATTTCCAGCAAATTTGGGGGCTCATCTAGGATACCCATTCTCCTCTGGGAAAGGGTCTTTGGTCCTCTTCCATGAGGAGGTATGCACCACTGCCTCGTTGTGGCAGCCTCAGGGGTAGGGAATCAAGAACCACCTGGTATGATGAATAAACCTGGACTCTCAGCAATGCAGAAAGAAACAGGCTGGCAGCTTGGGGAAAGGATTCTCACATACCATGACGACCAGGTAACTCCATTCACAGACCAAGGTAAGAAATATTGCAAAAGTGGCAAAGTACATTCCTGGTGCTCAGGGCCAAGGTAAGAAAAGTCACAGGGGGCAGTGAAGTATTCCTTAGTCGGGCTGTCCTGGAGGTTAAAAAGAGGTGAGAAATCTCCACTGAGGGGCATTGAGCCTCACCCCAAAAGGGGAGAAATTTCCAATAGGAGAAATTGAGCCTCACCCCAAAACCATCAAGATGTGAAATACCCCAAGTAATGTAAGAGATAAAAAGGATAAAGCTAGCAACAATAATATTCCCCCTAATAATCCCCTAGGCCTAATGTTAAAATATTAGAAGGATAAAACCAAAAACAAGAAAAAGCAGCTGCTGTTTCATAATATTCTCCTATCCCTGTTGTCCGCCTCCTTATAACCCTGCCTCTTGGGAATCAACCCAAAAGTCCACTTACTATCAGCCTAACTACCCTTTCCTAAAAGGACTTCAATGTGAGATAGGGCAATGTAAAAAGGTTATTCAGAACTTCCCTTTCCCCTCTTCTTAGGAGAAGAAAGAGGCATAATCCATAGAGCTGCTAAGGGAGCCTAGGTACATGAACACCCTCCTGGCCAAAATGTTCCTACAGCAGATCAAAAATTTCCCACCCAAGAGCCCTGGTGGGACAATAACAACACAGCCAACTGAGAAAATATGTAAGACCTTAGGGAATTGATAACAAAGGGCACTAAAGAACCAATACCCTGAACCCAGAATCTTCCCGAAACATTTGATATACAGCAAGGGGAAGATGAAGGGCCTATAGAATTTTTAGACAAATTAAAGGAACAAATGAGAAAATATGCTGGTCTAGGTCTTGAGGATCCTCTTGGACAGGGAATGTTAAGATTTCATTTTGTCACTTACAGTTGGCCAGATATTAACAAGAAATTACAAAAGATAGAGAATTAAAAAGATAAACATATAGAAGAGCTTCTAAGAGAACCCCAAAAAGTATACGTAAGAATAAACAAAAACAGAAGTCAAAAATTCTGTTGACCATGTAACAAAGTACCCAGGGGGCCAGAACCTATAAAGAACCTAGACCTCCACTCTCCAGGCAATATAAAGGGTACAAAAGAGTAAAGCCAGGAGACTCAGAGATAGGAAAAAAAATCTTAGCGAGAAAAAGACTGACAGAGCGAACAGAGGGAGTCCAGGAGAGAGAGAGTCAAAGAGAGAGAGACAGGGAGACAGAGAGGGAGAGAGAGAGAGAGAAAGAGTCAGAGAGAGACAAGCAAAGGGAGAGAAAGAGGACAAAACAAATGCTTCAAATTAAAAATAGATCCCTTCAAAGGAGAATGTCCCAAATGGGAAAAAAAAAGAAAAGTCATATATAAAAGCAAATCAGCTAATATTAAATGTCTGTTAATTCTGGAAGCAGGGACAAATCTGTTAGGAAGAGATTTAATGCTAGAATTAGGCTTAGGCCTACAAATCAATCATGGAAAATTCCTCCCCTCCCTAAACTTGCTCACCACCACGGACGAAGAACACATTTATCCTGAGGTATGGTCAATAGATGGGAATCGAGGAAAATTACAGATTCCTCTGATTCATGTTAAATTAAAAACCCCTGGGGAAGTAGTAAAGCAAAAGCAGTGTACCCTATTCCTTTAAAATCCAGGGTAAATTTAAAACATATAATTGATAATTAAAGGTCTTCTCCATGATGGGCTTCTTAAACCCTGTATATCTCCCTATAACACTCCAACACTGTCTGTAAAGAAGCCAGATGGGTCATACCGGTTAGTATAAGACCTTAGAGCTATTAATCAAATAGTCCAAACTACACACCCTGTTCTCAATCCTTATACTATTATCAGTAGGATCCCAAACAGTCACCAGTGGTTTACAGTAATAGATTTAAAAGATGCCTTCTGGGCTTGTCCATTAGCAGAGGACAGCCAGGATCTATTTGCCTCTGAGTGAGAAGACCCTCACGCTGGTCAAAAATAGCAATACCGATAGACAGTCTTATCCCAAGGGTTTATGGAGTCTCCAAATTTATTTAGTTAAATATTAGAACAAGTCATTTAATTAACAAAGGTAAACGGAAAATTGAGCTTGAATGGATTGAAGGCATCACATCCTTGCCTCCGCCAGAGACTAAACAAGAACTTAGAAAATTTTAGCATTAGTCAGGTATTGTCATCTATGGATAGACTCTTATGCCTTAAAAACATAACCCTTACACAAAAAGCTCATGAAAGACGGGCCAAACCCCCTCATTTGGCAATTACCAGAAAGCCAATAGGTGGAAAGATTAAAACATCTATTAGTAACTGCCCTTGTCCTTGCTTTATCCTCCTTACTCAGCCATTCCATCTTTTTGTCACTGTAAACAAGGGCGTAGCCTTAGAAGTATACACAAAAGCACAGAGGCCACTGACAACCCGTAGCCTTCTTATCAAAAATCCTCAACCCAGTAACCCACAGATGGCCCAAATGCATTCAGTCTGTAGTGGCAACTGCTTTGCTAACAGAAGAAAGAAAAATAGCTTTTGGAGGAAACCTCATTGTGAGCACACCTCACCAGGTCAGAACTATCCTAAGTCAGAAAGCAGAAAGGTGGCTTACTGACTCGAGAATCTTAAAGTATGAGGCTATTCTATTAGAAAAAGATGATTTAACCTTAACCACTGATAATTTGCTTAACCCAGCAGGTTTCGTAACAGGGGATCTAAATTAAAAGAGAGAGCGCACATGTTTAGGTTTAATTAATTACCACACAAAGGTCCGACCAGACGTAGGAGAAACTCCCTTCAGGGCCAGATGACACTTTATAGATGGTTCCTCTCAGGTAATAGAGGGAAAAAGACACAATGGGTATTCAGTAATTGATAGAGAAACTCTTGTAGAAATAGAGGTAGGAAAATTGCCTAATAATTGATCTGTTCAAATGTGTGAGTTGTTTGCACTCAGCCAAGCCTTAAAGTACTTACAGAACCAGGAAGGAACCATCTATACTGATTCTAAGTACGCCTTTGGCGTGGCTCATACATTTGGAAAAATTTGGACTGAACGAGGTCTTATTAATAGCAAATGCCAAGACCTGGTCCACAAGGAAATAATCACCCAAGTATTAAATAACCTTCAGTTGCCAAAAGAAATAGCTATTGACCATGTCCCCGGACACCAAAAAAGCCTTTCTTTTTAAAGTCAAGCAAATAACCTAGCAGATCAGATAGCCAAACAGACTACCATTTCTTAGCTGTACAACTGGCGTGCTTTGCAGCTAGGTAAAACATAGGACACATGGAGTTAAATGCTAGAATAAGCCAGAACTTATCTTCACTTATCTCTAGGTCTTAGGCTCTACACCTAGCACATAATTAAAATCCCAATCTTATAAGGTTTTCAACAAAAGTAAAATTTGCTAAAAGTTAACAGTGTAACATGTATTATCCTCACTTCTAATCTTGTGGCCTTAGGCAGTCTAGTCCACAGACATGAAAGAAGTTTGCTTTGGAAAAGAACGGTTATCATCTTTGACATTAAAAAGAGGATAATTTATGTCAAAAGAATCTTATATGGTAAATTCTTGCCCTAAAGTAAATTAACTGGTTGTTTAAAGAAAGAGATGTTTACAACAAGTCAGAAAGTTAAGGCATGTCTAAGATTGTCTGTGAAAGTCATGAACAATGTTATAAAAGGAAGTTTGTGCAAGAAATGTTGTATAATTTAAAAGTAATTAGGCCTCCTGAATGTAAAACTATTGAAGAAACAGTTTATGTGCAAGGTGTGTAAGAAAAGTAAAATATACTTTTGGTAAAAAGATTATAAGGAGGCATATGAACGTGGTTTTTACCTATATTAAAAGGTTAAAAAACTATTTTGAAAATTTAAGCAAGTTTTGAAATGTTGATTGTAAAGGAAATTCTGTGTGTAAACATATTGGCTAAAGTTAAAGGGGCATAATCCAGTTTTTCTGTGAACTGGACATTAAAATAAAAGCACAACAGTTTTTTCTTAAAGCACTGACCTGCTCTTTAACAAAAATTACAAAGGGTTATGAAAAGTCTATAAAAGTCTTACCTTAAGATTAGGCATTAAAATTGGATACATATATCTACAAGGTTTTATTAAAATTGAGTTTAACATTAATAACACACTAATATAAAGGTGAAATTTAGCTTATCTGGTATAAAATCATATAGGAAGTATTGTTAAATATAAAATGGTGTTTGGCTTTCTTTGATCTAAAAACTAATAAAAATAGGTGCTAAAGAGAATTCACAAGGAAAATGGATATGACCAGACCAGAGAGAAATGTTATCCAACCCGTCATGAGAAAAATCTTGTTCCAGCTGCATCAAGGGACCCATTGGGAGCTCCAAGCCACGTGTGATTCAGTCCTCAGAGTTTATGGGTGCATAGAAATTTATACCCTGGCCAAACAGTTACAGACAGTTGCTTAGTATATAAGAAAATGAATAAACAAACTATAAATAAATCACCCCTTGGGGGAAGGAGTCCAGGCTTAAGGCCATTCCAAAGTATCCAGATTGATTACATAGACATGCCTCCAATTGGTCGTCTAAAGTATTTATTAGTAATAGTAGCTCACCTTACTCATTGGGTAAAAGCTATTTCCTTTCCAAGTACAACAGCTAATAATATAGTCAAGCATTATTTGGAAATACTATACCCAAGTTTAGATTAATAGAAAACATTGATTCAGATAATAGGACTCATTTCACTGCAAATGTCATTAAGAAATTAGCTCAGGTACTGGATATAACATGGGAATATCATACTCCCTGCCACCCACCCTCATCAGGAAGAGTGAAAAGAATTAACCAAACTATAAAAAAGCCACAGAACCAAATTAGTCTTAGAGATTTGGTTGCCACGGACTAGATGCCTTCCCATTGCCCTGTTGAGAATCTGAACAGCAACTTGGAGAGATGTTGGCTTATCCCCTTATGAAGTGTTGTATAGGTTGCCCTGTTTGCATTCCACTGATTACATTCCCATGTTAAAAAAAAAAAAAAAAAAAAAAAAGATCAGTTTCTCAGAAATTATATACTTGGTTTATCTCCCACTTTCTCCTCCTTCAGAACTAAAGGTCTTTTAGCACAGGCCCCACCCCTAGAGTTTCCAGTACACCAGCATCAGCCTGAAGACCACATCTTCGTCAAAAGTTGGAGGGAAGGAAAACTCGAACTGGCTTGGGAAGAACCCTTCCTAGTGCTTCTAACCACTGAGACCGCAGTTCGAACAGCAGAGAGAGGATGGACTCATCGCACCTGGGTCAAAAAAGCACCACCCCCTCCAGAATCATGGGCAGCTATTCCAGGGCCAACTCCAACCAAGCTAAAGCTTGGTTTGATCCTCTTACACTGCACATCTTTCTTTTCCCCTTCTATTACTAGACCTCTCGTTAGTCATGTAACTAGGTCAAGTTCACCCCAAACTATTACTTTTGATGCTTGCCTTGTGATGCCCTGTGGAGATTTGCCAAACCAGAGTTAGCTCTCCACTTCAGAAAAATATCTTTATCCTTCCTAGCTCTCCTCAGACTGGAAATCTGTTAACTGGGATAAGTTAGTTTGGGAAGAATTTGAGGAAGATTCCAGTATGAACTGGAAATCTTGTCCTCCTAGAGCAGAGCTTCTCTGCTGAAGTTGGTCCAATGCTCTGTAAAATACTAAAGAGCAAGGATGGACTGCCCCAACTAGTACTTGCAGTTTCTTAAAACCATATATTCATTTTACTAAAGGAGTTACCCCTCCCCATTGTCAGCTGAACCAATGTAATCCAGCACAGATGACCATCTCTGCTCCCCAGAGTTCTTAACCTTCATTAAGCTGTTTCTATGGTATAGGAACAGAAGTCTCAGGAAAGGACCCCATAGGATCCTTTGCAATGCACTTCATTGCCTTCTCACCTCCTGCACTTGCTTCTCCCTCTCTTTAGTTCTCCAGTAACCAAACCTTCTCTTGTTGTATACCCAATGATAAAACCAAAGTAGTTGTAGAGGTTAAAGATTCAAAACAAATGACAGCAACTGAAACAGGGTATCAGGACGCAAAAGCTCGGCTGGAATGGATTAAACATTCTGTTCGCACACCAAACAAACGCGCCTGTTATACTTGTGTGACAGGTAGGCCAGAGACCCAAATTGTTCCCTTTCCACTTGGGTGGTCCTCTCACAGACCAGGCATGAGCTGTATGGTAGCTCTCTTCCAGAATCCCATAGCCTGGGGTGATGAGTCATGCAAGACTTTCACTGCTGTTCCCTGAGGTCAAGAGCCTTGCAGGTCAGTCCTGAGGGCCATCCAGCCTCCAGCCCCTGATGTTAACTTCACCTCGTGCCTTTCACGGCAGGGGGAAAAGTTAGCATTCCTTGGAGACTTAACAGGGTGCAGTGAAACCAAGCCTTTTCAAGAGCTTACCAATCAGTCTGCCCTTGTTCATCCTGGAGCAGATGTGTGGTGATATTGCTGGGGACTATTGCTGGGTACTCTGCCAAGTAATTAGAGCAGCACTCGTGCTCTAGTGCAATTGTCCATCCCTTTCACCTTAGCATTCTGTCAGTATGATAAAAAGAAAATTGTAAAAGAGGAAGTGCCTCACATGGGTCCTTTGAACCCCATGTTTATATCAACACTATTGGAGTTCCATGAGGAGAACCAGATGAATTTAAAGCCCCAGATCAAATAGCTGCAGGATTTAAGTCAATATTTTCATGGGTGACAATAAAAATGTAGATTGGATAAATTACATCTATTATGATCACCAGTGGTTTATTAATTATACCAGGGATGCTGTCAAAGGGATAACAGAACAATTGGGGCTCACTAGCCAGATGGCCTGGAAAAACAAAATGGCCCTAGATATGATATTAGCTGCAAAAGGCGGTCTTTGTGTTATGATTAAAACTGAGTGTTGCACCTTTATCCCAAACAACAGTGCCCCTACTGGGAGCATAATAAGATCCTTACAAAGACTTACTGCTTTATCCAATAAACTAACTAAACTTCTAGAGTAGATAACCCTTTCTCAGAGTGGCTAGAAAGATGGTTTGGTAAATGGAAAGAAATCATAGCCTTGATTCTTACTTCTCTTGCAGCCGTAGTAGGTGTACTCGTTCTTGTTGGGTGTTGTGTCATACCGTGCATCTGTGGGCTAGTACAAAGATTTATAGAAGTAATACTTACAAAAACTTCCCTTAGCTTTCCTCCACCTTATTCAGATCAGTTTTTTTCTTTTATAGGATTAGGTCAAGCAGCAAAGCCAAGACCCGTTAGAAAAGTTTGAAGAGAAAGTACTATGAAAATCGAAAGGGGGGAAATTGTAGGATAATAATAATAAATTCCTCTTCAAAGGTTTTAGCCTGTAAGTTGTTAAGTATAATGAGTTCTGAGGTCCTCTCCAAAGAACCAATGCATCAGTATATTCAGCCCCTCTGTTCTTTGTTCTTCATTTTAAAGTTTAACTTCCTCATTCTTTATGTCTCCTTGCCCCTAATTTCAGTAAACAACCCCCTCCTAACCTCTATCACCTGCTCTGACCTTAGCCACCCTTGGTCAACTACTCTGTTCTTAGTCATCCTAAGTCACCTGTTCTGTAAACATTATTCCCACCAAACTACTCACTCCGCCACTCTGGTTCGTACCCCTGCTCTCTTTAAAATAGTCAATCAGAATTAGCTTATACTGTGGTCCAACCATAGCCAATAGGGGAATGACACAGCAGTAGGGGCTACCTGCATCAGGGATAAGAACCCCTTTCCCTCCCTTGTTCAGGTGTGCTCTTGCCATTGCTCCATCTATGAGATACACTCTTCTATAGAAGTAAAATTGGCTTGCTGAGAAAATTCATGTTCTAGTGCTATCTTTTGTGGGACTGAAAATTTATTTCTGACATTCCTAACAGTACAAACACTTGGAATAAGTAGCTCCTTTCTCCCTTCCCCTTTTCCAGTGGCTGTAACACCACCAATACGAACTTGGAGATTGGCATATATCATCCTTCCATTTTAACCCATTCAAGGACTCTTTAGAAACCATCAACAAAGGCTATTCTCTAAGACATATGGCATGGGTCAGGGGCTAGCAGATGTTTTCTTGGAAAGATTACATAAACATCTTAGGCTGACAGGCCATATGTTCTCTGTCATACCTATTCAACTCTGCCATTCTAGCATGAAGGCAGCCATAAACATACATAAACAAATGGATGTTTCTGTGTCTCAATAAAACTTTATTTATAAAAAGGGCCAGATTTGGCCTATGGAGCTGTAGTTTGCTGACTCCTGGAAATAGACCTTATTTAATTAGTAATTACCTTAGTTAAATTTTCATCTTATTTCCCATCTTGGCTGAATTTGCATTCTGTTGCATACTAACTTCTTTGGAAAATCCCAGAAAAAGTATAGATAAAAGAGACTGGGCAGATACAGACAATGAAATAGTATTTGCATGAAAAAAGTTATCATTTCTATGGCTGGCTCTTTGCCTGTCAAATAAAACAATGTGTGTGTTGTTTCTTGAATACACTAACTCAGAATTATCCCCGTTACTTTAAATGAAATATGGGATGTTCATTGTTGAATATCTTTCCTTGCTACATACATTGATGCACAAAGAAATCAACGGAATTATTACCAATTCTGCTAAGTCAAACTCTGAATTTACAAAAAATAAATTAGTACTTGAAATCTTTTGATTTACTGTTCCGTAGAAACTCCATTCCATGGATGATAATTAATGAAACTGAGAGGTCATTTTAATTATGTGTCATTTTTATAAGATGTTTTTAAGAGTTTTAAAAGGCTGAAAGAGTCAAAGGATACAATTCTACTTAACCACAGAAAAAGTAATCTTGTGGTTCCTTTCCAATTACTGTAGGATGGTATTAGCTTCTTAGAGGGGTTTTAGGTTGATAAAATGATGACCGATCTTATATCCAAATACTTTTTTGGCATTTCTAAAGGATTATCATTTTGTCCTTTTTAAAGCATTTCTGCACCAGGCTCTTAAGACAAGATCCAATATAAGATATGTTTTGAAGACTTTATGGACTCAACCTAACAGACCTTAGAATAAATGTCAACTGAAACCACCAGGGTTCCTAAAGTCCAGGGCACACCCACTTTAGGAATCCTAGGTGTACAGAGTAGGAGTAAAGGAAGCAAATTAACACCCATAGAACTGCATTCTACAAGCATGTCCAGAGCTTTAGAAATATATTCTCTCATTGCATGATTAAGGCGAGTAAGAATAAAATGGGAATTTCAGGTTGCCTCAGATAAAGAACTGGTCTGGGAAATGTGCATTATACTTTTCAGCATCTATTTTCACAAGAATCTTTTCTTTCATATCCAATAAAGTTGGCAAGTAGGATAATTAAGTGGCTTGATAAATATTTGTGAATCTTGATTTTCTAGTGTAAACAGGATTTCCCCAACTTCCATCTTGGCCTATGTAACCCTTGGCCAGATGTAAGGCACTCATTTATAGGTCTATTATTTGGCTCTTTAGATACCTCTTCCAATTAAGAACATAGCTATGCATAATAATTGTACTCCAAGGTTACCTCACAAATGCCATGTTAGGATGCATGTAGAGGCACATTTATAGTCATTGTGTTTAGGAGTATTAACCGGGCGTTACAAAGAATCTGTTCTGCTCCCAACCCTGTGTCAGGTTTACACTTCTACCTGCTTGTCCTTAATATAAGCACACTAACATTTGCAAAGATGTGGGATTAATAATGCTTATTGTGTATTTAGTGCTATGTGCCAGGCATAATGTAAAATACTTCATACAACCCTGTGAGGCAGAAATTGTTATCCTCACTTTGCAGAAGAAAATCCAGCAGCCCAGAGAGAGGTTGTGATTTGAATAAATTCAAACCCTAGATAGTGGCTGAGACAGAATTTATACCAGGTCTGTCTCACCCCAAAGCCTGGGCTCTTAACCACAATGCTATGATTCTCTCTTATTTTCTTTATTTGTTTAAATTGTGGGAAGAATACTTAACATAGAGATCTACCTTCTTAACAAAAGTTCAAGTACACAACACAGTATTGTTAGCTGTAGGCACAATGTTGTGCAGCAGATAGATCTCTATCACTTAATCATCTTGCATAACTGAAACTTTATACCCATTGAACTGCAATGCCCACTTCTCCCTCCTCGTAGCCCCTAACAACCTCCAGTCAACCCTTAACATCTCCCATTTTATAATAATGATAGCTTTCAACTTGATTCCAGAGAATCTTTCCCAATCCATTTAATCCCCAGCCTCAGTACTCCTAGGAAACTCCCTCCTCCCATCATCTACCTTAAAGAAGGCTCTTTCCTGTGCCCCAGTTGGCTTTCCAATCATTTCCTCCTAATCTTCAAGGGTAAACAAAGCCAAAATGGTGGAATTAGAATCCCAAGTCTGTCAAGTACCTGCTGACTAGTCTTGGGCAAATTACTTAACTTCTCGGGGCTTTAGTTTTCTTTCCAGCAAAATTGGGATCAATGTAGGTAAAATTCCCTGGAAGCAAACTCTGAAACAATGATTCACATGAAAACTTGGATTTATTAGAAAGTGTTCCCAGGAAAAAAATAGAAGAAGAGTGGAGAAGTGGAGCAGTGATGAGAAGGGAATATGATTTCAAGAGGAGTCCCACAGAAGAAAACCTTGGATTGATCTCATCAGGGAGCTTTGGAGATAGTGCAGGTCTTACCTCCAAGCCATCTTCATCACGGACAAGGGAACGGAAGTATTTATACTCCTATGACTCTCAGTCATTGGTTCAGTGCCACACCAAAGAGACATAAATTCCCAAATGACTCTTTATAAACACAGACAAAGCAGGCTTCAGCAGCCTGGGCGAAGGTCTATGTCTGACATGCAAGTGTTGGTTATTGGGGCTAAAAGTTCATTGGAAATGGTATATGTAAAAAGTCTAAAGAGATCTGGGCAGAACACTGATACCAGCTGCCACAGGAGTAATAACAGTTCCTTCTCTATTTCTATGAGGGTTTTTATTGGTAAAATGCTTATAAGAATGCCTAGTTCAATAGTAGGCACTATTAAATATATGTTACATGAAACAAATAAAAAGGCTACGTGGTGATAATACGCAGAGTCCACAAAACAGTAATAAAAAAAATTTAAAAGAAACTCTAGATTCAAAGTCTGATCTTTTCTTCTTTTGGGAATGATCTTGCAAAGTTCTCAGGCAGGTTATGTAGGTTCATCACCCCCAGGAGAAGGAAGAATGAGAATCCAGGGCAAGGTAGCATGAAGCTCTGGAGGCCTAATTCCCACTCCCTGACTCGGCTTAACTCTAACATATTGAGTTAAACTAAATAAATCAATTCAAGAGTTCCAAAATCACAACATAATATTGAGCTCTCTACCAAGGCTGAGGAAAGACCCTGAGTGGCCCTATGGGGACTGAAAGCAGCGTTTTCTCACCACAGCACCTCCACAAGAGAAGTCACACAGGGAACCTTACACCTCCCACTGTCCTCCCACATCCTTTTGCCACCCTCCCAGCTTGTTCACATCCTTTGCCCTGAAGCCCTGTTCTAATGCTAACTCTTCTAGCAACTCACCCCTAATTCCTCCACACCCAGCGATGAGATAGCAGCTTTCTCTCCTTGGAATGGCCACTGTACTTTAAAGGAAAAATAAATTATGAAATGTGTCTCATTTACCTGCAGTTAGAGTGGAATTGTCTCCATCTACTTGCAATGATCTCTGCTTGTAGACAGTTCCTTCTTAAAGAAAAGCACTATGTTTTACTTGTTCTACACCACCAGGTATCTAGCATTATAGGAGAATCGAATGATTTTAATTTCTTAGAAAAATTTGTAATTGGAGAAGAACGTTGAAAGCAAGGTCATACCAACAGGTATCAAACAAACTCTGCTGTCATGATTATGGCCTACAGTACCCCCACTAATAGCAGTAATCTTAATACTCATATTCAAACCCTATATCCTAAAACTTCTTGTAAAACTTATCTCTTCTCACCTAGAAGCAGTTAAACTCCAAATGGTGCTGCAGACAGAACCACGCATGAACATACTCTTCTTCTGAGGATCTTCCGATCAACCCCAGGAGGAGCCCTAGCTGCTGTCCCCAACACAACACCCCTTTTCAGCAGAAAGTAGCCAGAAAGAGTCGTCGTCCAAAACCCCCTAATAGCAGTTAGAGTTACCACTCCAGGGGGGTAAATTATATAGAAGTTAAAAAGAAATTATTTAGGCAGACAATGAGGGTAAGGAAGTCTTTAGGAAGGTTTTTCTTTTAATGAAAAGCAGCGTCCCAAACCATTTCTTTTCTAACAAAGAGAAGCCTGTAAAATCGAGCTGCAAACATAAATAAGCAAGCTGGAAGCTTTCATAGGTGAATGTCGGCAGTTGTGCCAATAAGAAAAGACTACTGGAAGGGCAGGCATGTTCAACATGGCGGCTCCATCTTCCCTTTTCTTTGTCAACCACATGTACAGTAAGGAACAGACAACATGATGCCAGCCAGGTAGAGAACCCATCTGCATAATAAAAAATTATAGTGGGATGGCCAGCTTCCTCACACGCTATGCAAATGTCACACCTGCTCGGACCGATCTCTTGAGTACTATGTAAATCAGATACCATCTCTTCAAGCTCATCTATAAAACCCCATGCATTTCATCATGAAGTGGAAGACCCACTCAGGTGCCCCTCTCTCTCTGCAGGAGAGAGAGTTATTCTCTTTTCTCTTTCTTTAGTCTAGTAAACCTCTACTCTTCACTTCTTGCATGTTCACGTCCTCGATTCCCTTGGCATGAGACAACAAACCTTAGGTATTTACCTCAAACAATGCCACTTCGTTACTTTGAAAGACACATAAATTATTCTTATATCTATGGTTATTGTCCTGGTCTCAAATCTTACTCAAAATCCAAGAATGGCTGTGTCTAAGGAGTGAATTATTACCCCTGTGAAGTGATTTGAACAAGGAGACCTCTCTCCTTCAAGACTGCCAACCAAAATGCTAACATTCCCAAAGAAGTAGGTTAAGGCATTAAAAGAGATCACAACTGTGATTCAGAATTTATTAGCTTCCTAACATGAAGCCACACCCCACTGGTGGTCTATAAAATGATTGTAGGTAGCCTATACATAGCCATTTTTTAAATTTGAGCAGTGATATACTAATATATCAAAATATAATTGTTATCTACAGGCTACCTAAAATCATTTTAGAGACCAAATGATTTAGTATATTAGAATATGCAAATGTATATGCATCTATATATATGTGCATGGTGTGTGTATATATTTCAAACCTGTAATTTTCCAATCCATTCTTTTAGAGATTATAAGAAAAAGTCAATTGGAATCTACTAGGTATGCACATATTCAGCAAAACTTGTAAAGGGGGCATTGGAGATAATTCAAGTTTAAGAAATATTGATAAAGTGAAAATTACATTAGAGTTATAATAGAAGACCTAGATTCAAATCCTGTGGTAAAAATAAAATCCATATTACTGAGCAAGTCACTTACCTTATCTGAGTTTCAGTGTTCTCTTCAATAAGATAAAGTTTTTATAGCCTGTGTTTTTAAATATCTGTTAAATGTAAATGTCCTGTCTATGGTGGACACACATATTCCCTTATCATTAATTTCATCTTAGTGCAACAGAGTTTATCATAGGATTTGTTCTGGCATCTAGCTGGGTCCTAGAGAACTCTCACCAAAGCCAGGTGTATTTGTATGTGGAAAGCTAAAAACATGAAAAATTTAGAAACTACCTGGGAGGTAGAGGGAGTCAGTCTAAAATAAGACCAAAGTCTTAGGTAGAGATAAAGATGCAAAGACCATATAAAAGATGGAGGTCAGGTGAGTAAAGATGACTTTCATCTAACTTACAATTTGACTAAAAGCCGCCAAAACTACAGTGGTGGCTCACACATGTAATCTCAGTATTTTAGGAGGCCAAGGCAGGTGGATTGCCTGAGCCCAGGAGTTTGAGATCCACGTGGGTAACATAGTAAGACCCCATCTCTAGAAAAAATTAAACAAAAATTAGCTGGGCATCATAATGCATGCCTGTAGTCCTAGCTACTCAGGAGATTAAAGTGGGAGGATCACTGGCACCCAGCAGGTTAAGGCTGCAGTGAGCTGAGATACCCACTACACTCCAGCTTGGACAACAGAGCAAGACCGTGTCTCAAAAAAAAAAAAAATTACACATATATACATATATATATATATATACACATACACACACATATATGTATATACACATACATGTGTATGTATATATATATCACTTTATATTTCTCTTGATGACAAATGTGATCCTTTAAGCAAGCAAGGCAAACCTTAGGGGAAAGATAGAGTGACTTAAAAATAAATAAAAAATTATCCTGAGAAGATAAAGTTGTTTCTGAAATTATATTATGCCCAATCTATATTAATAGCTTTTATAAACCTAGATGTGCTCTTGTGTAGTCCCACTTTGGAAAGTGCTCTGAGCTTAAATTTAAAAATAAAGGACTTGACATCTGCCACCCTGAGTCTCAGTGTCCTGTGACTGGTGCACCCAGATTAGCTGGAGTCCGTGTTGTGATGTCACAGTGGCTTTAGACTAAACAAGCCATATTCCTCACCCAGAGGCCACCCCCAGCTGCCTTCCCATCCCACCTTCAGACCTGCACTAGAACACCCCATGGATTTAGGAGCCACTGGTAAGGTTATGACTTCCCTCATTGAATGAAATAAATGGACTCAGGAAGGAATAAAACCCAAGGTCTCCTCTTCACCAGCATCATTCAGAACCACCTCGCTCCTCAGGGGCCACAGAAGTGCTGAATAAAATGGAAAGGTATCATATGTCTTTAGCAAGACAATCAGATTCTATTAGAAAGAGAGCGAGAGAGAACTCTAAGTGTATTTAGAACCATGGTCTTGTTACTCCAGAACAGGATTAAATCTACTACATATCAGATATCTTCCATCATCTGGCAAGTGCTTCAGAGATGCAGTAGGCATCTTCTGAAAAACATTTAAAATTCACCACCAAAGCTCTACGTTAAAGATGACCATTCTGCTCACTTTGTGCAGATTTCTTAAGAAAATGTTGTCTACTTCAAATCACAGAAGAGGATTTATGTGATTTCCCCAAAGAGAGGAGGAGCAGTTATTAATCTTTGCACAAATATGCTAAGGTTAGCGAATTCCTATTTCTAAGGGAATGGTTACTTCCTGGATTTACATAGTGGCCCCCTAAATTCTGGGGATCAGGGAAAGAAAAATTAGGTTGGCCAAATAGCAGAGGGAAGTCTTTCCCTGCCAGCAACTCCATCTCAGAGAATTATGATTCATCATGTATCAAACTAATTATGGCAATTTAGGACACAGTGAATTCATAATTCTGTGCATAGAAGGCAAGACTGCACTGTCTTAAACATCTGTATTAAATGTCTTCATACCATGGTTACTATGAAAAGACTGGGTCTTTGCCCTTAGCCTGCTAACTCTGATACATAAGACAAACAGTACTTGTGTCCATTAAATACAGGTGAAAGTGACACATTAAGAAACACATGAGAAACCTACAATTTAAAAGCAGATGTTGATGGTTTAGATAGATATGAGGTTGCTTTCTTGTGCATTCTTATGAAGACAATAAGACATTTTTGAAGTAAAAGAGGATGAATTACAGTAAGAAAGGAAAAGCAGCAGAGAAAATAGCAGGAGATAAAGATAGCAAAGAGGTGAAAAGCGGAAAGCAATTTCTTTGTTCTCTTCCAATATATTTTTGTGTTCCAAATTTAATTTGTCTTATTCCATATATTTATGGGGACCTTTTTCAGTTTCTGAAATATTTTTATCACCTCCACCATGGAAAAAAAATATGCATCGTAGTACTAGAAATGCAGCTGAAGGAATCACAGGATAAGCTTGTTTACTATTGGACCTCAACAACCCAAGCTGGTAACCTCTTACCATATCCAGTTTTTGGGTTTTCTCGTGGTTCAGGTACTATTTCAAAAATATCTTTATTTGTAGCTTCTACGTTATTAACTAAATCCACCCTGAAAACCCTGTTTCTCCAACATTACCATTCCCTTAGAAACAGCGTTGCTAGGTAAAATAAAAGATGCCTGGTTACATGTAAGTTTCAGACAAACAACTAAATTTTTAGTATATGTCTCAAATATTTCAAGGGGAAAAGCATCCTGGTTTTTGGTTTTTGTACTGTTTTCATTCCATTTGGTTTGGTTCTTGCTAAATCTGAAAGCCCTGCTTAGAAGACAAACTTCACTCATCATGATAAAATTACACTGAGTGCTGACTGGCTTGGGCAAGGTTGGAATAGAAGTTTGAAGAGTCAGGGCAGATGTAAGAATGTGATTGATGTTTATAGCAGGTCAAAAATATGTTTTCTACTATTACACATACCCTCAATGCTGCACTTCCGACACCAGATGTGAGGGGTAGGGGTTGTTCTATACCAGCAACTCTCTGTGGATACCAATCGGGCGTCCTACATTCAACTCAATTCTGGCACTAGCAGGAGTTAGCATAGACCCTACAGGCTTAGGGCTCAATCTCACAAGACTGGCCCCAATTTCAGATGCCATTCACAAGTTCTAGATTGTTACCTGTGCTTCTGACCAACCAGCTAGAAACTGGAGGTTCCTACAACCTCCTCCTTGAGTTTGATCATTTGCTAAAACAGCCCACAAAATTCAGGGCAATTCTTACTATTACCCACTTGTTATAAAACTACAGAACTCAAGAACAGCCAGATGGAAGAGATACATAAGGCAAGGTATGTGGGGAGTGGTGCAGAACTTCTATGCCCTCTCTTGGTGACATGGTTTAGATGTTTGCTCCCTTCAAATCTCATGTTGAAATATCATCCCCAGTGCTGAAGGTGGGGCCCAGTGGGAGACGTTGGATCACAGGGGTGGATTCCTCATGAATTACTTAGTGCCATCCCCTTGGAGATAAGTGACTTCTTGCTCTGTTAGTTCACATGAAGGCTAGTTGTTTAAAAGGAGCCTGGCACTCTCTCTTCTCCCTCTTGCTCCCTCTCTTGCCATGTGGTAGGTCAGCTCCCTCTTCACTTATCACCATGATTGTAAGCTTCCTGAAGCCTCACCAGGAACAGACACCAGTGCCATGCTTCCTGTATAGGCTGCAAAACTATGAACCACAGGAAACCTCTTTCCTTTATAAATTACTCAGTCTCAGGTATTCCTTTATAGTGATGCAAATGAATTAACACACTGGTATTCTACGCTGGACATGTACCACAACTCAGAAGCTCTGTCAGCCCAGTCCTTTTGGATTTTTATGAAGTCTCCATCACATAGGCATGATTGATTAAATGAGTGGCCATTGGTGATCAATTCAACTTTTAACCCCTCTCCCTCCCCTAAAATAAGGGGTGAGGCTGAAAGTTCCAATGCTTTAACTACAGGGTTGGTTCCCCAAGCAACTAGCCTTCATTCTGAGGCTCTTCAGGACCCTGAGCTGTCAATCATCTCATTAGCATACAAAGAAACACTTAATCAGTTCAGATGTTCCCTGGGTTTTAGGAACTGTGTGTCAGGAAACTGGGTCAAGACCAAAATACATTATTTATGATAGCCAAAATCAGAGTTTCTGAATGAGTTGAGAACCAAAATTTATAAACCTCCCAGACAGGTTTGTGGGTATCTGCTATTTTTACAACAAACTCTCAATTTTCCACTTCATGTTTTTTTGTTTTCATGACACAGACTCAGAGAAACGTGTAAGGAGAGAGAGATCTTGGAGAGGACAGGATGAGGATATAAATCAGACCAGAAAGAGCCGCGGTTTCCTTGGAAAAAAAAGAGAAAGAATGGAGAAAGGAGGAAAGAGCAGGGGGTAGAAAAGAGTGGTGAGGGCTTGGTTTTCAAACTGTTTTCTTCTTTTGAAATAAGGAGAGAACTTTAAGATATTTTGATGAGTATACAGATGTATTTTCCTCCTACTCATAGGTTTTGGGAGTAAAGACTAAATGATTCTTTTTTTTTTTTCCACTTTAAATTCTGGAATACATGTGCAAAACATGTAGGTTTATTACATATGTATACATGTGCCATGGTGGTTTGCTGCACCTATCAACCTGTCATCTAGGTTTTAAGCCCCACATGAGTTAGATATTTGTCCTAAAGCTCTCCCTTCCCTTGTTCCCCACTCCTCCCCAACAGGCCCCAGTGTGTGTTGTGCCCCTCCCTGTGTCCATGTGTTCTCATTGTTTAACTCCCACTTATGAGTGAGAATATGTGATGTTTCGTTTTCTGTTCCTGTGTTAGTTTGCTGAGAATGATGGCTTCCAGCTTCATCCATGTCCCTGCAAAGGACATGATCACATTCTTTTTTACAGCTGCATAGTATCCCAAGGTGTATATGTGCCACATTTTCTTTATCCAGTCTATCACTGATGGGCATTTTGGTTGTTCCCAAGTCTTTGCTATTGTAAATAGTGCTGCAATAAACATACGTGTACATGTGTCTTTATAGTAGAATGATTTATAATCCTTTGGGTATATTCCAGTAAGACTAAATGATTCTTAACTACTTTTTGCCAAGTATGTTTCTTTGAAAGTGACACCACATGGAGACTGTGCAATGTAGAACTCCGCTTATATATTAGGGTTACACACAGGCTCATTCACTGTGGACTGACAGAAAACTGAATGGGATTAGAAACAGGTCCTTATTCTCCCCTATCCTACAATCCACATGTGTCCTTGTATGTCTCCCCAGGTTTGCAGGGTTTATCATGGATGCAAGACTTCATGAAAATAAGAAACACATTCACACTTCACCAGGAGAAAAAAATTATTTTAAAAAATTCATTCATGACAGAAAGGTAATCCAGAAAATACCAACAATAAAGCAACGTGCAATTTGAAAGACACTCTTTCTGATTTATCCAATCTTCCCTGCTCCTCCCCCATATTAAGAAGGCCAGACTTAGGACAAAGTTTCACCTCACTTATTTTTACATGAACTTCAAGTTTGCTGTCACTCTAATTAAGCTGGTGTGATGCATGCATAGACAGGACTTTTAAAAATGCATTGCTAGTAAGTGGCTCTTCTTATTCCTTCCCACCTCTCAATTACATACTATTATTTCATTCTATTTATGATTTGCATATGTACTCTAACATCAGTATTCAGTTCTAACAGACATGAATAAAATGTCCATAAAGTGATCATAGCTGGGTTACTCCATTTTCACACTGCTATAAAGAACTTCCTGAAACTGGATAATTTATAAAGGAAAGAGGTTTAATTGACTTACAGTTCCACATGGCTGGGAAGCCCTCAGGAAACTTATAATCATGGCAAAAGGGGAAACAGGCACCTCTTACATGGGGCCAGGCAAGAGAGAGAAAGCATGTGTCAGTGCAGGAAAATCTATCATTTATAAAACCATCGGATCTTGTGATAACTCACCATCACGAGAACAGCATAGGGGAAACTGCCCCCATAATCCAATCATTTCCCTCCAGGTCTCTCCCGAAACACCCAGGGATTACAATTCAAGATGAAATTTGAGTGGGTACACAAAGCTTAACCATATCAATAGCCCACTATGAACCTCTTCACACTGTGCCTCTTTAGCATGTGGCTGTAAGGGATGGAACTAAAGGAGAAGAAAGGGGGAGGAATTGCCTGGAAGTGTCAGGGCCTCCATCTGTGTCTGCTTTGGTATTGAGCCACTTCCCCAGTTTATTTTATTTCTGTAACACAGAGTAAGCATGATAGACCAGGGAACCACAGCAGGATGAAGGGTCAGAGGAAAGGAAAACCCAAGCCATGCTGTCATACTTCCTCATTCTGATAAACAAGCCCTCCAAATGACAAAGTTTACTAGAATTAAATGGAAAAACATTTTTTTTTAAAGTTTCAGGTCAATTTTCTTTTTAAAATCAGAACAGATCACATATGGACTTGAAAAAATACACTAATATTTTTGTAGGTACCATCAATATCAACCATCATATTGATCTTTATTTTTTCTTATCTCATCACATCTGGTAGTTGGACAACAAAAAATCAGCTTGACAGCGAGAGAGAGAGAGAGAGATGGGAAAGTGCAGGAACACTTATACAATTAGCTGATGCAATAATTTCTGGCACGATTAGAACCTTGTGAAAATTAACACTGACACAAGCAAGCCTGCAAATATTTCATTAAGACAGCACAATTCATTCTTTTTAATGTTCATTATTTTCCCTAATTTAACACTATCCAGTTCATGTTGACCTGTTATAGGTGAAGTCTAATCCTACTGCCAGAAATATTTTACATGTCTACTTCTCAGAAGTATAGAAAATGAGAGGAATAGAGAAATGAAAAAGATATAATTGAGTCCCTGAGGGAAAAAAACAGTCTACAAATGAACTAGAAAAAGCCAGGAAGGGGCAGGAGGTTAGTCACTGGGTTTTAAAAAATGATCATTACAGTCCTGACAAAAATAGCAACAGGAGGCAAGGTTTTCAGATATCAAGTTGAAAGTGAATTATAAATAGCTGAACAATATTATTAAATCCTGATTATCCTCAGGAGAGAGCATAGCACTTCTGTCCATAAATGCAGTGCTGGGAGAGCAGTAGAGAGGCACTCATGGTTAGGAGAGACTTTAGCTATGAGGGTAAGTCTTTCTATGTTCAAGCCCTCATTCCTGGCCATTCTCAGGCTACCAGTGTCTTTCCTGAGCATTCTTTGTATGCTTTGACAGAATTTAAGAAACAGAACCAGGGAATGTGTTCATCGAATTCCAGCCTCACTTGGTGTTAATGTTGTTATATGATTAAGGAAAGATAAGCATCAGATGCCATTGTAGACACACAATCCAGATGGTGACCCTGCAAAGCCACCACCTGCTTGCAAGCCTGTCTCTGTGCTTCTGTTGAGAAACAGCAAGCAATTTCCTTTAGTGCCTGTCTTGTAAATAATCACCCCTCCCCAAGTAGCCATTCCCCAAATGACAAGAACCATCCTGTGACCTTCTCCACTCCCCAGCCTGGCCTGGCCTCATTGTGCTTTGGAACTCTGTCCTCCCTCCTCACTCAAAAGGTACATGATTTGCATCTTACTCCCACAACAGAGTGATCCAATGTGACCACAGGCAGGGACTTTTAATGGGGTAAGTGGCTATTACCTGTCCCAGGTTACATTTGCATTCTAAAATGTGTTCATGAGTTCTGGCAATTTCAGTGGTCAGGAGGTGTGCTGGGGAGGTGGCTGCGGAGCATTTACTGGCATTTCAAAAAACTATCTGGTGGATGAATGCCAATTCAATCTTATAAGAGATGGCTTGTGTTTAGGGATGTTTCTCAGAGGTCTGGGGAGGAAAACAAGCTCACAAGTGGCTTAGAAAGCAGCAGCTCCACATAGAACTAATATTACCATATAATTGGCCAATTTCATGCCAGGATCTTTTGCAGAAAACCCA
Source organism: Papio anubis (assembly GCF_008728515.1). Lineage (NCBI taxonomy): Eukaryota > Metazoa > Chordata > Mammalia > Primates > Cercopithecidae > Papio > Papio anubis. Next base: position 59,092,710 of record NC_044977.1, read on the forward strand.
GCTGCCTTAAAGTGCTATGCTTTGGGCCACTTCTAGGAGAGATGATACCCTTCCTGTAGGAACAAGATTGTGGAGTTTTCTCCATCTCTGTCTGAACATTTCTCCCACATGAAGCTGGTGACTGGGATCTCTCTCAAAAGTTATTCTTTTATCATTTCCTTTCCTTCTTTCTTTCTCCACCCATCCACCAATCCAAGAAAGTTATGATGACAACTGGCAGCCTGTGGTAGGGGGGCAGCTGTCATAGGCCTTTCTTGCCTTGCTATAAACAAGCACCTGAGGCTGGGTAATTTATAAATAAAAGGTTTAACTGGCTCATGGTTCTACAGGCTTTATAGGAAGCATGCCACCAGCATTTGTTTGGCTTCTGAGGAGGTTGCAGAGAGCTTACAATCACAGTAAAAGGTGAAGGGGGAGCAGGCATCTCGCATGGTGACAGCAGGAGGAAGAGAGAGAGAGGGAGGATGCCACATACTTTTAAACAACTAGATCTTGAACAAACTATCATGAGGACAGCACCAAAAGTTTGGTGTTAAATCATTCACAAGAAATCCACCCCATGAACCAATCACTTCCCACCAGGACCCACCTTCAACATAGGGGATTACAGTTCAACATGAGATTTAGAGGGTGCAACATCCAAACTATATCAGCAGCACTGAACAAGCCAGACAAGATTGCTGCCCTCATGGAGTTTACATTCTAATCCCAAGGGGGAGGGCACAAAAAATTACAAAATATGTGGACATAAAACAAATAAACAAGGCAATATGATGTGAAAGAAACTGGATGAAGGGGTGACCATTTTCAAGAGTGTGGTTAGGAAGGGCCTCGTTAAGGAAGTAAGATGCTAGCTGAGGTACAAAGGAAGAGAAGCAGTCTATCATAGGGGGAACTGAAAAAAAATAATGTTTGAGAAGATATAGCTTGTGACAAGATTTTTGAAGTAGAAATGGTTTGACATGTTCAAGCAACAGAGAGCAGAACAATTTCTTGGAGTATGGTGAGACAGAGGTGCATGTAAGGTAGAGGGTTTCAATGAAAGGGAGCCCATTGAACCCTGTAGAAATGGAAAAGCACATAGATATTATTCTCAGAGTCATGGGGAGCCACTGGAAGATGCTAAAGTGGGGAATGGCAAAATGGGATTTGCACTTTTAAAAATATCCCTCTATCTAATCTATGGAGGAGAGGCTGGGAAAGGGCAGGGAATCATTAGGTGGAAATTACCTGGAAATGATCGTTCAGGTGTGTGTCGTGGGGGCAGGGCAGGGGGGAAGAGGAGGGTTGTAGCAGAGGGAACAAAGGCTTGGCTTAAGTGTGCCCTGGAGAGGGACAGAAGGGGATGGAGATTGAGGGAGAAAAGCATGAAATTAGTTTTGGATGTGTTAATTCAGAGATGTCTATGCAGAACTCAGCAACTGATAGTTAAGCAAACTAGTCTGGGCCAGGTACTGTGGCACACACCTGCAATCTCAGCACTTTGGGAGGCCTAGAAGGTGAATCATCTGAATTTAGGAGTTCAAGATCAGCCTGGGCAACATGATGAAAACCCCATCTCTACAAAAATAAAAATTAAAAAAAAATTAGCCAGGTGCCATGGCATGCACCTGTAATCCCAGCTACTTGAGAGGCTGAGGCACAAGAATCACTTGAACCTGGGAGGTTGAGGCTGCAGTGAGCCAAGACTGTGCCACTGCACTCCAGTCTGGGTGACAGAGCAAGACCCTCTCTCTCAAAAAAAAAAAAAAAAAAAAAAAAAAAGAAGAGTCTGAAGTGTAGGGAGAGGTTGGCACTGGAAGCCTCCTTCTATGTAACCACCAAAGTTTCTGGGAACCTGTCAGGATGTCTTAGCAACCTGCTATGTATCAGATGCTATAGAGATAGAAACGCTAAGAAGCTAAGCAATATGGTTTGGATCTGTCCCTACCCAAGTCTCGTGTCGAATCATAGTCCCTAGTGTTGGAGGTGGGGCCTAGTGGGAGGTGACTGGATCATGAGGGCAGATCCTTCATATATGGTTTAGCACCATTCTCTCAGTGTTGTTCTCGTGATAGTGAGTGGGTGAGTTATCGTGAGATCTGGTTGCTTAAAAGTGTATAGCACCTACCCTCTCTCTCAGCTCCTGTTCCTGCCATGTAAGATGCCTGGCTCCCCCTTCACCTTCCGCTATGATTGAAAACTCCCTGAGGCCTCCCCAGAAGCAGATGCTGCCATACTTCCTGTACAGCCCAGGCAATCATGAGTCAATTAAACCTCTTTTCTTTATAAATTACCCAGTCTCAGGTATTTCTTTACAGCCGTGTGAGAACGGACTAACGCACCAAGGATGTAGCAGTAATATCTCAAATAACATACACATATTTAAAAAGTATATAGAATATGTTGAATGCTAAGTGAATCGTAGAGAAAACAAAAAAAACAAGAGCTAATAGGGAGGCCACAGTGTCACTGTGCAAGGAGCAGCGTGCATGAAATTTAGTAAACCTGAGTTTTATTCTTAGCCCTTGCTGGCTGTGTAAACTTGAGCAATTCTTTCAGGCTCCCTAAGCCTTGATCTCTTCATGCTAAAATGGGCACTCTACCGCCATCCCCAGGTGTTGATATAACGTACAATAGAACATATTTTGCCGCATAAGACTAGCATCTACTAGGGAGAGGAGAAACCCAGCAGAGTTCCCAGAAGAGGTTGGATTTAGGATGGGCCTTGAAGAACAGCCAAAGTTGAGAACAACAAAGAGGAAAAATGAGGGCAATACGTTCCCCCCATAGCACAACTCGATTTTTGAAACTCAATGTATTGATCTTTGAAATGGGTCTCAAATAAATTTAGGCAAATGATTGTGTCTTCTTCAAAATGAAAGAAAAAATGACAATTTGCTTTCAGTATCATCCAGTATACCAGGAGTCACCATGAAAAGAATTTCAGTCCACTAAGACATAAAAGTTCATTATAGAGTTATATAAAGAATACATATAGTTACACAGAGAGACTATACATAATTACACATATAGGGAGACTATACATACATAAACTATAGTTACACATATAGAACATATGCATTATACATATATAGTAATATATATTTAAAAATATAAATACATTTAGGGTTCACTACATCACTATATAAGTTCTGCTATGGTTTGGCTGTGTCCCTACCCAAATCTCATCTTGAATTGTAGCTCCCATAATCCCCACGTGTCATGGGAGGGACCCTCTGGGAGGTAATTGAATCATGGGGGTGGTTTTTCCCAAGTTGTTCTCATGATGGTGAATTAGTCTCATGAGATCTGACGGTTTTATAAAAGGGAGTTCCCCTACACATGTGCTCCTGCCTGCCACCATGTGAGACATGACTTTGCTCCTCATTTGCCTTCTACTATGATTGTAGGCCTCCCCAGTCATATGGAACTTGAGTCCATTAAACCTCTTTCCTTTATAAATTACCCAGTGTTCGGTATGTTTTCATTAGCAGCACGAGAACAGACTAATATAACTTCTCAGTATAGCCCTAGTGTAAATGCAAAGAATAAAAACTCTTTGTATTTCTTGGAGGTCAGAGTGAACTTGGCCGTCTGAATACAGTAAAATGTGAAGGTTATAAGATACAGCTGGGTCTTGTTCAGGATCATCCCTGTAGCATACAGTTTTAATTTGCCAACCTCCTTTTATAGATATTTGTACAGTGATTTACAACTTGAGGGCAATTGATCCTCCTAAGAAAGAAGCCCCCCCATCTGGACATTCTACATCGGGCAACATGAGGGTTGTTCTGGGACTCTAGAGATGAAATATCATCATAACACTCTCCCTGGCTCTGCAAGGAAAATATTTTGCTAGGCACAATAATGAAAGCACTGTTTATTTGAAACCAGTCTATAGAAAACCTGCAGAAGATTTAATTAAGGTTATACCATAGAATGTAAATGTTATCAACCTTAGCAATATTAAAATTACAGTGCATCTGATAGAAACTGGAAGGGTGGGAAGATCGTTGGTATAGGGAACTGTTCCATCCATTAGGGCTTTGTAATATTATTTGATTTTTAATCAAAGTTCTTATGACTATAATCATATTATTTTATAATTAAATATGTAGAAAAACAAATTCTTGCTGAAGTGAACATCACCTTTGTCTAGTCAGTGGTCATGCTTCCTAACCTACACAATCCTATTTTTGTTCTGTAAGCAGAATACATTTGTGTATTTTTATATATTTGTGGAATGGTCACAACTGTGACCTCTGTCTAGCACTACTGAGGCAGACTGTTTGTACCCTCTAGTAGAGTATCTCAAAATGGGATCCATGGACCACCTGCCACAGAATCACCTGGGGCCTCTGTTTATTAAATAATAATACCACCACCACCTTCTTAGACACTATCTGAAACTAACAGATTTCTATGGTGGAATCCATACCTTTAACAAACTCCTCCCAAATTATGTTTATAAACATTACAGAGCTAAGAATCATGGCTCTAATGTTCCATTTCCAACAAAATATCCTCTCCTTGGGACCATAGATACTCAACTCTTTTTCTAAGAAGCTGGAATTAAAAGCGAAATCTCAAACTCTATCCCAAAGCTCCCCAAATGAAAGGTTTTGTTTTGTTTTGCTTAATTTCTATCAGTTTGGTTTAAGAATCATACAAATTTTCTGAAGCCTAACAGCCACAGTGCTTTGAATTTATCCTTAGAGAGAAGTTATATTTAGTACATTTACCACAGTAATTAGTACATTTAGTAATTAGTAATTTAGTACATCTTCCACAGTAGAAAGGGTACTAATGAATCAGAAGACTCAGACCTCAAGAAAATTTTAAAACAACAACCCCAGGAGCAGCATTCTGGAGGCCTTGTGCTGTTCCAGTCTTTATGCCGCTACTGGCTGGACCTGGAAAAGGCCCAGAAGGGAAAACTTGGAGTGCCCAGGGTAGTGGGGTCACTCAAGGCTGCTTGGGAGGCTGGATAATTACCAACTAGTGTGGAGTACATTAATATTTAAACAACCAGCGAGGCTGAGCAAGCACAACTAAGACACAGCAGCTGAATATCAGCCTGATCTCTAATGAGTCCGAAGTGGAAGCTCAGAGAGGTGATTTTACTGTAAGCTATGAAGGGCATGATTAATCCTTATTGCCTTGGTACACGTTACTTCTCTAACAAGTGACAAGTGACATGTTTGTGAAGGGTGTGAGGGAAGCAGGGGTGGAGCAGGTGCACAGATGAGAAAAATAAGGATTTTCCATACCAATTCCAGAATTATTTTCCAAAGGGTAACTGATCATGTTTCATCTGCATAAAAATATTTCGGACTCTTTTGCACCTCCCAGATTATGTTAAAACTTCATAAGGCAAGAAATCTCCTTCACAATCTGCTTTATGATTATCTGTCAAACCAAAGTAATGACAAAAACTTAGCACTAGTACCAACCTCTTCAGCCCTACACTCATGACAGACTTCACCACTCAATCAGGCATGCTCTCCATTAGAGCACCAAGTGAAAGTAGCTTCCTCCTTATCACAACTCCCAGGAAATTCCTGCCATTTAAAATAGTTGGCACAGGAGTCCATATCTGCTTTCCCCTGTTCTAGGTCACATAGAACCAAGATTCACCAAATCTGCTCTGATCTTTCTCTTGCAATGGCCATTCCAACTACCTAGACTGCTCACCCTCAACCATTAGGAAAACTTCTACTCATCCTTCAATAAGTCAGTTCACACATCATCCCCTCTCTGAAACCCTTAACCATGATTCTTTGATCCTAGGCTGTGTTTGAGCTTCTATGCCCTTATAATATTTTGTGAATATTATAGGAGACCATCTTTATTATTGTGCTGTGATTACAAACTGGCATACCCTTCTCTTGGCTAATGTTTGAACTCCTTAGACATGCATACTTGAAGCTTGACAACTCACAATCTGGAGATAAGCTGTACATTGCTATAAAATCTCCAACTACTAGAACCAAATCAAGTATGATCAGGATCAATGGCTTCCCACAGATGGCCAGCAACCTCTGTCAGTGACATGTTGGAGACCACATAACAGTAACCACTCTGTCTTTATTCCTATTTGTTAGCTCTAGGTCTCAGATCAAGGCCTTGGTTGTACTCACTAGTTGAGAATTTGGCTTATGTAAATCAAAATACTTGAGACTGGATAATTTATAAGGTGTAGAAATGTGTTTCTCACAGTTATGGAGGCTGGGAAGTTCAAGATCAAGGCACCAGTAGATTTGGTTCCTGGTGAAGGCTTGCTGCTTCTGGGATAGAGCCTCTTTGCTGTGTCCTTATGGGGTGGAAGACCAAAGGGCTTAGCTAACTCCCTGGAGCCCTTTTATATGAGTATTAATCCTACTCATGAAAGCAAAGCCCTCACAACTGAATCACCTCATAAATGTCCCACCCTCTTAACACTATCACGTTGGGTCTTAGTTTCCAACATTTGAATTTGGGGTGACACATACATTCAAATCATGACATATGGCAAAAAGTGGCTTAACACTTAGCCCCTGCCCTGCAAGCAAAAAGATTCAGTATATATATATGTGTGTGTGTGTATATATATAAAATTATATAGTTTTATATAAGATATACAATATAAATTATAAGTGATTAATAGTGTTGATAAAAATACTACATTTAATATATCTAACTTTTCAAAATTTCATATTTATCAACAAAAAATAAAATAGAAACACTTCAATCAAAATTAATAAAGAACAAACATAATCAGTTAATTTGCAGAAGAAACTCTAAGTGGTTAATAAATGACAATAATAAACGATATAATTAATACAGTGGCTAATTTTATTGTGTGTTTACTCTGTGCCAGACATGTTTCATATATTTTACTCATTCATTTTTCTCAAATTCATTAAGGCAGATACTTCATTACCCCATTTTCAAATGAGGAAACTGAGGTACAGGGCATACATGAGATACAGACACATTGCAATGGTTAATTTTATGTATCTGCTTTGCTGGGCCACAGTGCCCAAATATTTGGTCAAACATTATTCTGCATGTAAAGATGGTTTTGGGATGAGATTAACATTTAAATCAGGGAGCTTTAAGTAAAGCACATTATCTGGCATAGTGTGGGTGGGCATCATCCAATAAACTGAAAGCCTGAATAGAACAAAAACAGACTCCTGAGCAAGAAGGAGTTCTGCCAGGGGGAAGCCTGCAACTCTTCCCTGGGTTTCTAGCCTGCCAGCCGACTTCACCAAATTTTGGACTCTCCCAGCCTCTACTATTTGCTGTATTGTATAAGCCAATTCCTTAAAACCCCAGTCTCAACCTCCCCTTGTCCCCTCTCCCCACCTTTCTTTGCATATAACTATATGCATGCACATGCACACGTACCTGCAAACACATGCATATACACACCCTGTTGGTTCGGTTTCTTTGGAGAACTCTAATACATTATACATTTAGTAGCTGATAGATCCAGGTTTCAAACTCAGATTTTCTGACTCTCCACCACAACCAGTAACTTCTCTACCAATGTTTCATTGATATGAAAAATGCATGCAGCCTTTTGGGATAACAGTTTTGCTATATACCTCAAGAGCCCTTTAAAAGTTCATACATTCTAGGAGTCTCTTCTAAGTAAATAGTCAAATTCAGATGAAGGTTTATGTACACAGCACTTTCCTTAGAGTAGGAAAACTTGAATTCATTTAACTGCCCGACAGTAAGAGCATTAAATTATGATGCATACATAAGAGTAAATATTAGGCAGTTATTAAATTATGTTTCTGAAGAACAATGCCATAGGGAATTATTCAGAAGATAATATCAAATCTTTTAAACAAGCTAAGTCATTATATATAGGGTGTGATCTGAATTATGTTAAAAAATAAATGTGTATTCATAGATGTGTGGAGGAAAGAGAAAATTGTATCAAGATGTTTATAGTTTCATTTCTGAGTGGTGTTATTCACTCATTTTGTTCATTTTCTCATTTTCTTCAGCCAAGGCAACAAAAGGTAGCCATGGGTTCCACAGACCTTTGTGAGAGAAATATGTGACACATTAGGAAAAACAAGGTGTCTGCAGCCTGAAGACCTATATTCCCCATCAAGATTTCTTTACCTAATTAGTATGTGTGAGAACTTCAACAAGTCAATTGACTGGTCTAAGCTTCAGTCTCCTCAATGGTAAAATTGTGGTACTCTGCATACCTGCCCCATTATTTCACAGTAAATAGGAAGTGACAGAGTTTGGGGATTGAATGGTGCTAATTTATACAAATTGCTTTATAACAAGTATGAAGCACAATTTGTCATGATTTTTAACAGCTCTATTAAGATGTAATTTACATACTATACAGTTAACTCTTTTCAACTGTAAAATCCAGTGGTTTTAGTGGGTTCACATAGTTGTAAAACCATCAGTAGAATTTTAGGGCATTTTTGTTACTCCAGAAAGACACTCATATTCACTAACAGTCACTCCCCACTCCCTAATCTTCTCAGCCCCTGGAAACCATTAATCTATTTACTTTCTCTGTAGAGTTGCCTATTGTAGACATTCCATATAAATGGAATCGTACAATATGTGTCCTTTTGTGACTGGCTTCTTTCACTTAGCATAATATTTCCAAGGGTCGTCCATGTTGCAACATGTGTATTTAATTTATTTTGTCAAATAATATTCTACAATATTAATATACCACATTTTATTTATTCATTAGTCAGCTGACAGACATTTGAGTCACGTAAACTTTTGAATTATTATGAATAATGCTTCTACGAACATGTGTATACAGGTTTTTGTGGGAACATATGTTATGTATCTTGGATAAATATCAAGGAATGAAATTACTGGACCACCTGGCAACTCCATGTTTAGCACTTGGAAAAATTGCCAAAGTGTTTTTCAAAGTGGCAGTATCACTTTATAATACTACCAACAATGTATAAGTGTTCAAATTCTATTCAATGATTTTTAATTATATATTTTTTAATTTTCTGTTAAGTTCATGGGTACATGTGCAGGTTTGTTACATAGGTAGACTTGTGTCATGCAGGTTTGTTGTACAGATTATTTCATCACTCAGATATTAAGCCTAGTATTCGTTAGTTATTTTTCCTGATCCTCACCCTCCTCCCACCCTCCACCCTCTGATAGGCCCCAGTGTGTGTTGCTCCCCTCTATGTGTCCATGTGTTCTCATGATTTAGCTCCCACTTATAAGTGGGAACATATGGTATTTGGTTTTCTGTTCCTGTGTTAGTTTGCTAAGGATGATGGCCTCTAGCTCCATGCACGTCCCAGCAAATAACATGATTTCGTTATTTTTATGGCTCCATGGGGTATATGTCTAAATTTTCTTTATCCAGTCTATCACTGATGGGAATTTAGGTTGATTCCATGTCTTTGCTACTGTAAATGGTGCTGCAATTAACATATGCATGCATGTGGCTTTGTAACAGAATGATTTATAATCCTTTGGGTATATACTCAGTAATGGGATTGTTGGATCAAATGGTATTTCTGTCTTTAGGTCTTTGAGGAATCACCACACTGTCTTCCACAATGATTGACCTAATTTACACTCTCACCAACAATCTATATGCCTTCCTTTTTCTCCAAAACCTCGCGAGCATCTGTTATTTTCTTGATAGTAATAGCCATTGTGACTGGTGGGAGATGGTATCTTATTGTAGTTTTGATTTGCATTTATCTAACAATCAGTGATGTTGAGCTTTTTTTCATATGCTTCTTGGCCACATGCATGTCTTCTTTTGAAAAACATCTGTTCATGCCCTTTGCCCACATTTTTATGGGGTTTTTTTTTCTTGTAAATTTGTTTAAGTTCCTTATACATGTTGGATATTAGACCTTTTTCAGATGCATAGTTTGCAACACTTGTCTCCCGTTCTGTAGATTGTCTGTTTACTCCATTGATAGTTTATTTTGCTGCGCAGAAGCTCTTTATTTTCTTAGTGGTTGCTCTAAGACTTTAAAAGAGCATCTTAACTTTCATACTAACTTAATTTCAGTGAGATATACAAACTTAACTCTTATACAGCTCTATTCCTCCTCTCCTTCTTTTGTTCTATTATTGTTATACATATCACAGATATATATGTTACAAGCCCAACTATAGATTGTTTTAATTTTTACCTTGTATAATTTCATGTCTTTTAATGAAGGTGAGAGAAAGAGGGCAAGTATCTATTTATACTGTTTTAATATTCACTTCATTATTTGCCATTTCTGGTTCTCTTCATTTCTTCTTGTATATTTTTGTTTTTATCTGATGTCATTTTCTTATTCTAAAATAGCTTAGTTTCTACTCACCAGTTCCCTGTTATTATTTGCAAATGTATTACATGTCTTACACATTATAGGTATAATACCTATACACATATTATTTATGCAATTGCTTCTTAAATTAGTTAAGAAAAGAAAGGTTAAAACATTTAAGAAATGAAATATTCAATTATACCATCTTTTACAATTACCTTTAGCAGCCCTCTTTGCTTCTTTCTGTGCATTTGAATATAAACGTGATGTCACTTGCTTTCAGCCTGAAGAAGTTACTTTAGTATTTTTTCTCAGATGGGTCTGATAGCAACAAATTCAGTTTTTGTTCATTATGGATGTCATTATTTCACCTTCATTGTTGATAAATAACTTCAGTGGATGTAGAGTTGGTAGTTGGCAGTTGTTTTCCTTAACCACCTTGACTATGTCATCCCAATGCCTTCTGGCCTTCATTGCTTCTTATGAGAAGTTACCTGTTTTTCTTATTCAAGTTCCTTCATGCTATGGTTTAAAGGTTCCCTCCAAAACTCAAGTGGAAATTTAATTGCCATTGTGATAGTATTTACAGGTATCACATTGAAGATGTGATTAGATCATAAAGTCTCTGTTCTCACGAATGAACTAATGGATTATGATGGGGGTGATTTAGTTATCACAGGAGTTTGGTCCACTTTTTCTGTCTCATGCATTCTTTCACTTTCTTGTCATGTGATGCCTTCCACCATGTTATGACATTGCAAGAAGGCCCTCACAAGATGTAATACCTTGATCTTGGACTTCCCAGCCTCTGGAATCATCAGTCAAATAAACTTCTATTCTTCATAAATTATCCAGTCTCTGGTACTCTGCTATAGAATACAAAATGGACTAAGGCAACTCATACGTAATGAGGCTTTTTTCTTGCTTTCAAAATTTAATTTTTGACTTTAGCTTTCAGCATCTATGATGTAGGTTATTGATGCCTTAGCATTTACTTAGAGTTCTTTAAGCTTATTGGGGAAGTAGATATATATTTTTCATCAGATTTGGAATGTTTTCAGACATTATTTCTTTAAATATTTTTTCTGCTCTTTTCTCTGTATTCTCCTTCAGGGGCTCCCATTCTGCACATTTACTGTGCTTAACAGTGTCCCAGTGTCTCTGAGGTTCTGTTCACTTTTCCTCATTCTTTTTTTCTCTCTGTTCTTCAGACTGCATAATCCATAATCTCTATTGATCTGTCCTCAAGTTGCTGATTCTTTCTTCTATCAGCTCAAATTCACTGTTGGAACCCTCTAGTTAATTTTTCATTTCAGTTATTGTATTTTTCAATTTCATGACTTCCATTTGGTTTTTTATAATGTTTACATATTTACTAATATTTTCTATTTAATAAGACATAACCATTAATATGCAAGTAAATTTTATGTCTTTGAACATATTTTTAAACTCTGCTTTGAGGTCTTTGCTAAATCTAGGCTCTCTTCCAGACAAGTTTCTATTGCCTGCTTTTATTCCATGGTGCATGCGACACAATTTCTCATTTCCTTGTATATCTTATTTAATTTTGTAAATAACTGGACTTTTAAAATAATATAGCAACTCTGTATGCTGAACCACCACTATCAGCCTCTTTCTAAGGCATGTTATTTTCTTGATTTTTTAAAAATTTGTTTAATGACCTAGTGGACAATTTCACTGAAGTCTGTTTCTTCCACAGTGTGCAACCTCTATCATCACTACTCAGAAGGTACAGACTTGGGCATACACACAGTCTCTGTATATTTGGGCTGGTCTACCCATACTGGTATCCCACCAAGCTTTTAGTGTCTACTAATTGCTATCTGATTCCTTTGTTTTTGACATTGCAAAGACTTATCCAAATAAGGGAGGACCCATTTTCAGGGCAAAGTTTTGCCAGTCTTTGAGGCTCCTCAGACTCAGAAGGGCTCTCCTTAGCTGTTTTTTTTTTTTTTTTCTGATTCTCTCTTCTAAACTTTAAGTAGGTCTACAATTATGCTTATTGATATGATGAGTGTCATAGAGCCACCAGCCTAAGGGCACCACTACTAATTGGTCGCCACCAAGATCAACACCCCCAAGCATGGACTTCCTTACACTTTATTCCAAATAAAGTAAGTCCACTTAGGAAGATCTGTGGAGCTCTCTAGCCTTATAGCCTGCCTATCTCCATGGGCAGAATGTCTGTTTTAATACAACGGAACTTGGAGTAGGGAGAGTGGCCTGCATCTTCCAGAGGGTGATATCCTTACTCTATGAGCAGGGCTTTGTTCAAGGAGAGTAGCCCTTGATCTCAGGTTGCTTTTCCTGTTGTAAAATTCCCACCCTATAAGAAAGACAGTGTGGGTAATTCACAGCCCAGTATTCTTGGCCTGTCATTCCTTGATACAGTTTGGATATGTGTCCTGTGTAAATCCCGTGTTAAAAATGTAATCTCCAATGTTGGTGGTAGGGCCAGGTGGGAGGTGTTTGGGTCATGGCAGTGGATCCCTCATGACTTGGTTCTCTCTTCACCATAGTGAGTGAATTCTAATGAGTCTGGTTGTTTAAAAGTGTGGTGCACTTCCCCCCTCTCTCTTGTACCTGCTCCTCCCACCACATGATGTGCAAGCTCCCATTTTACCTTATGCCACAAGTAAAAGCTCCCTCAGACCTTGCCAGAAGCAGATGTCAGTGTCATGCTGCCTGTACAGCTGCAGAACCATAAGCCAATTAAACCTCTTTACCTATAAATTAACCAGTCTCAGGTATCTCTATAGCAATGTGAGAGCAGCCTAACATATGCCTGAGTGGGGTTCCAGCCGTAAGAGTGAGCACTCATTTTGGGTGAGGAGACTAGCCCTCTTGACAGCATCTGCCCAAAATGGAGCTTCTGCAGCACAAAACTGGGGAGACAGCGGATAAGAGATGCCAGTGTCATGCCCTCCTGTGGTAAAACAGCAGCACTAGACTAGAAGTTGTGGAAGAAAGAGACTCGTCTTCTTGGTTACACATGCCTGGAGTGTGGTTTCTACCACACTCAGCTGGGGGAGGGGGATTGAGGGAGCAGATCATAGCTCAAATGATCTCACCATTCTTACCAAGGTTTAGTAGATTTTTCATGTCTCTCCATTTTCTACATATCCTTAGGGCAATCTCCAAAGATTTTTTATTTAAACAAATAATTTTCAGCAGTGAAATAGTTGTTTCACTGGGAAGAAGGACCACTCTGCTGCTCATACCACCATCCCAAAGTCAATCTGATTGAGTTTTATAAGAAAAGACAAGTCATGGATACCGTGAAGTCAACAGCACTCAAAGAATCATAGTGCATGACATCAGACTGTCAATGTGGGAAGTGAAAACACTTAATAGGAAAGTCTCATTGTTGACAGCTTTTTCTACGGTGTCATATGCCACTGATCTCTTTCATATACTTGGTGCACCAGCAGAAGGAAACAGTATCACTGAAATGCAGCTAAGAGTTGATCCAGCATTCTCTCCTGCTTTGGAAATGAAACCCTTGATACCTAACTATAAAATTTAGCCATACTGATTAAAAGCACCTGCTAGAGGCTGCAGAGGATAAAGCAAACAATTCCACTTAAACATCTCAGAATCTGACTCTTAGAACTTTGGAGCCCAAAAGCCTAGTAAACCCACTTTAAAATCTCACATTGAAAAATCACATTTAATAAATATATATACCTTTCAATGGAAGCCCTTTGAGGCAACAATAAAAGGCCCATAGAGAAAAAGGTAAAAATCTTTTAGGAAAAAAAATTGGTAAGCAAGTAACTTAAACAACAGGCAGAAAATGCAAGGTTAGGCCATTTGGAAGCTTATAATTCATTTAACATTGAGATATCAAAATTCATTTTACACTTTACTTCAAGTTAGAGAAGTTTTCACAGCATAGGGGAAAAATATTGGAAAAATTTCATTCTCCAAGTACTGTAATTTAGCTATAGAATGCCTACCTAGTGGCAGAGGACCAGCAAGGAGTAGTACAAATAATTACAGTAATAAAAGTATGACAGACCAAAAATGCAGGAAGAGCTACCGCTGAGAAAGCAGCCTTGGGGATAGGTAGTTGAGAAAGAATTGGCATGACAAAAATGACTAATTCATAAGCACTTCCATGGGAGGCCCATATGTACCACCATCCCCTAGGAATCAGCCCTGGAGAACAACATCATCATCACCTCAAGAAGCCAGAAGGATGAGATCTTCTTTTTTTTTTTTTTTTTTTTTTTTTTTTTATTATTATACTTTGAGTTCTAGGGTACATGTGCATAATGTGCAGGTTTGTTACATATGTATACTTGTGCCATGTTGGTGTGCTGCAGCCATCAACTCATCAGCACCCATCAACTCGTCATTTACATCAGGTATAACTCCCAATGCAATCCCTCCCCCCTCCCCCCTCCCCATGATAGGCCCCGGTGTGTGATGTTCCCCTTCCCGAGTCCAAGTGATCTCATTGTTCAGTTCCCACCTATGAGTGAGAACATGCGGTGTTTGGTTTTCTGTTCTTATGATGAGATCTTCTTGTTGCATCTCAGGAAGAACCCTCCAGAAGGTATCTGAAAACAAAGGCCCCTCTGCTTTAACATGAGCCATCACGTGATGCCAGAGTTTGAGATTTCAAGACAGAGCTCTTCATCTAAGTCTCATCATCTTCCACTCCATATACTTCCTCCAGTTGTGATCACCAAGAGCTTAGTCATAGTCTTTTCTAAGGATATAAAGCCAGCAGTTATTTAGAGGTGGTACTTAAAGGTCATACTATCTACCTACCTTAAATGGTTTGGATCTGTGTCCTTGACAAATTTCATGTTGAAATGTAATCCCCAGTATTGAAGCTGGGGCCTGGTGGGAGGTGTTTGGATCATGGGAGCAGATCCCTCATGAATGACTTAACACCATCCTATTGGTGATGAGTGAGTTCACATGAAATCTGGTTGTTAAAAAGTGTGTGGCACCGTTATCCTCAGCAAACTCACATAGGAACAGAAAACCAAACACCACATGTTCTCACTTATTAATGGGAGCCGAAGAATGAGATCACATGGACACAAGGAGGGGATCAACACACACTGGGGCCTGTCAGGGGGGTAGGGTATAAAGAGGGAGAGCATTAGGAAAAATAACTAATGCATGTTGGGCATGGGTTAGCTAAGAACTATAATAGGTATGCTGGGTGATGGGTTGACAGGTGCAGCAAACCACCATACCACACGTTTACCTATGTAACAAACCTGCACATCCTGCACATGTACCCCAGAACTTAAAACAATTTTTAAAAAGTGTTTGGCACCTCCTCCTTCTCTCCTTTTCTCCTGCTCCTGTCATGTGAGACTCCTGCTATCCCTTTGCCTCCATTATGATTGTAAGCTTCCTGAGGCCTCACCAGAAGCAGATGCTGGTGTCATGCTTCCTGTACAGGCTGCAGAACTGTAACCCAATTAAACCTCTTTTCTTATAAATTACTCAGTCTTAGATATTTCTTTATAGCAATGCAAGAATGGCCTAATACAGTACCTCATCATCTCCATTCAGATAGTCCACCAGGCACCAACCCTGCAGCCATAGAAGGATACATACAGTATGGTCTTTGTCCTCCACAGCTGGACTGACTCTTGTGCCTGTAGAGTCCTTTTAAACCTCTTCTACCAAGTTACACCCTACTGTTTTTAGGGTTTATCCCTGGCAGCCTATTTTGGGGATGGTCCAGAGTTGCCTCAAGTTAGGGAACTCCTCCTCTGGGCTCATCTGGCACCTAGGGCTTTCTTCTGGCTCACCACTGTGGGCTTACTAAACCAGATCGCTGAGCCCCACTCTCAGAATATCTAATTAAGTAGGTCTTGAGTGGGGACTAAATACTTGTATTTCTAACAAGTTCCAGGCGATGCTGATACAGCCGATCCAGGATCACACTTGAGAACCACAGCTCTAGACGATGAGCTCTTTGCCTGCATGCACTCAATTCTGTGTGCATTTTTGTATCACCAGCAAATATCCAAATGCCTAGCACTTAGCAACTTCCTTAAGAGCCCATTGAATGAAGGTTAGATAGACAAAACTGAAAAATACCAGCATATATTACTTTACACACTAAAGAAACTGAAGTAACACAAATACAGTTATTCAAAGATGGTAGTCACCCAATGTAAGTATGTCATAGATGAGAAAGATCTACAGGTCCTTTCTGATTAGTAAATTATCAACTCATTTTTTATGATTGTCACTTATAGATATCAATACACACACTGCACAACAATAAATCAAGCAAAGCAAAATACCTAGGCTTCTGATATAGGCATGTTTCTTTTCCCCTGATAAAAAGTCAAATATGCAGTAATTAACCCAGAATTAACCTGTTTTATATTTACTAGGAGTCCTGATCTTGAACTTACATTGTCAGCTCCTTAGCTTTGTTGTGCTCCTACTGCAGGAATGTTAAACCTTTTGCTTCCCTCTGCTCAGAGATTCCTCCCAGATGGTGACACAAGTTCCCTCTCTTAGCATCTTAGAGTCTTTACTCAAATGTCACCTTTCTGAACCCCATTTAAAAAATTACAGTCCTCCCCCAGCACTCTCTATACCCCCTAACTTGCTTTATTCTCTGCAGCACTGATCACCATCTACATATTAAATATTTTACTTATTCTTTAACTATCTGCCTCTCACACTATAATGTAAAATGCATAAGGGCAGACATTTGTGCCTGTTTTGTTCCTTGATGTATCCCCCGGTGCCTAGAAAATTTACAGAAGTTCTTGGCACACAGCAAGTGCATGTAGAAGACACATGGAGATGCACTGCCCAGAATCTCTTTCAAGGCCGGGTTTGCTGTCCAACTATGGGTAGTGTGATCAACAAAAGGCCTGCAGCTCTCAGCTCCTTCGGGGTCTACCTCTGCTGCAAGGAGCTGCCTTGCTCAGGGTCACCTCCATCCTAGGAGAGACCAACCCTAAGCTCTGTCAATTGGACCCCTACACAGGTCACTTTAACAGGCAATATTGGCTCCAGAACTGCCCCCTACCAACCCTTGCAGTGGCTGGAATTTGCCAGGGCCTGTATCAGCATTTGATTACTCCCCTCCTCAAATCTATTATTTCCCCTTCCTTTCACAAGTGTTGATCTCTAATAAACATACTGTACCCCAACTCTGTCTCAGCATCTGCTTCCAGAACTCCCCAATTTGTAACATCACTCAATAAGTACTTGTTTAATGAATGAATAAAGGAATGAATGTGCTCCTGTATCAGAAGTGGTCTCAACATTATTCCACTATAGGGCACCTAGCATAATCTCCAAGAACTGAGGCAACTGAACTTCAGAAGTGATAGTGACACTGAGATCTGAAAGCTAATGAGGAGTTCAGGTGAAGACAGCAGGGCATTTTAGGCAAAAGGTCTGAGCCTGTGTCACAAAGAAGCCTAGAAGAAGGCCTGAGTGGCTGGAGAAGGCAGGGAGGGGAAGCATGATGGAAGAAGAATTGGAAAGCCATATTTTTTTCCTGCTATTTCATTATAGCTCTTGATGGCCAATCTGGAAGAGCCTTTGAGAGGTGAAGCCGGCTGGGCTTCTGGGTTGGTGGGGACTTGGTGAACCTTTGTGTCTAGCTAAAAGAATGTAAATGCACCAATCAGCAGTCTGTATCTAGCTAAAGGTTTGTAAAACGCACCAATCAGTGCTCTGTCAAAATGGACCAATCGGCTCTCTGTAAAACAGACCAATCAACTCTCTGTAAAATGGACCAATCAGTAGGATGTGGGTGGGGCCACATAAGGGAATAAAACAGGCCACCGGAGCCAGTAGAGGCAACCTACTTGGGTCCTCTTCCACACTTTGGAAGCTTTGTTTTCTCGCTTTTCACAGTAAATCTTGCTGCTGCTCACTCTTTGGGTCTGTGCCATCTTTATGAGCTGTAACACTCATGGTGAAGGTCTGCAGCTTCACTCCTGAAGCCAGCGAGACCATAAACCCACTGGGAGGGAGGAACAACTCCGGACGGGAGGAATGAACAACTCCGGCCACACCACCTTTATGAAATGTAACACTCACCGCAAAGGTCTGCAGCTTCACTCCTGAGGCCAGCGAGACCACGAGCCCACCAGGAGGAACGAACAACTCCAGACGCGCCACCTTAAAGAGCTATAACACTCACCGCGAAGGTCTGCAGTTTCACTCCTGAAGTCAGCAAGACCACAAACTCACCAGAAGCAAGAAATGCCAGACACATCTGAACATCTGAAGGAAGAAACTCTGTACACACCATCTTTAAAAACTGTGACACTGACCGCGAGGGTGTGCAGCTTCATTCTTGAAGTCAGTGAGACCAAGAACTCACCAATTCTGGACACACCTTGATCCCTATTAAAACCAGAGCCTCAATTATTAGAAACAAGTATATGGGTTCTCCATTCCTCTAGGAAATGAAAGATCCTGTGGCATGCAAAATAATGGTGCCCAAGATGTTCAAGCCCTAATCCCTGGGATCTATAAATATGTTACCTTAAAGGCAAAAGGGAACTTGTAGATCTGATTGAGGATTTTGAGATGAGGTGGTTATCCTAGAGTATCCAGTGGATCCAATGTCCAGAGACTGGAAGATGCTATGCTGCTAGCATTGAAGATGGAGGAAGGGGCCACGAGCCAACGAATGCCAGCAGCCTCTAGAAGCTGGGAATGGCAAAGAAATGAATTTTCCTCAAGAGCCTCCAGAAGAAACACAGCCCTTCTGACACCTTAATTTTAGTCCAGAGATGTCCATTTAAGACTTCTAACCTCTAAAACTGTAAGACAATAAGTGTATGTTTTAAGCCTTGAAGTTTGTTATTTGTTACAGCAACAACAGAAAACCAATACAGACCCATCCTTCAGAAACATAATTTCTTAATGTTCTCCCACTTCAGGGAAAGAGAAAAGGCCTATATTCTCCATCAAAGACTAACATCTTCCTCTACAGACTAGGCCAGTGACCCTTTATGTATAAGTGCACATACATATGTGGATGCTTTCCAACAAATGCAGTTTTCTCATAAAGAAATAACAGATTAAATATTCATATATTTATGAATATATGAATATATAATATATAGTGCCTATATATATATTGGCATTTCAAGAGTACCAACTTTGTCAAAGGATGATAATATCTGGCCCTTTATCATTTACTTCACTCCATACCCATCATAGTCCTGTAAATATTACTGTCTCCATCTTACAAGGAAATAAATATGATGTCAGAGAAATCAACTGTGTCCAAAGCCAAGATTCCAACACAGACTGGTCATACTCTTCCCAAGTTCATCATTCTGCCTCTGAGAGATTTAGGGAATCCTCACTACAAGCCCCTTTCTGCCTCTTTAGCTTTTCCTCTTTTCACTGTGCTGTCTGCCTCCCCTACACTCACACACCCTCTATTCTCCAACTGCAATGGAATTCTTTCTCCCCCATGGCTTCCTACTCCTTGGCCTTTATACATGAATCTGTCCCTATAAACTGTATCAAAGAAGTCAGGGAAGGAGGAAGGGGGAGAAGTGAGAATAAACTGAGCTGGCAGCACACTCAGCATTCATCATGAGGTCAGCCTGCTCTGGGACCTGCTTCCTCATAGCAGTACATATTGCCTCAGAATCACACAGTTACTGTCGCAACAGTATAGTTCCCTTTAACTGCACTATAGATAGCAACCTGAACATTGTGAAATGTTAAGCTTTCCCTTTGAGATACGCTTTCAGAGCCTGCATAATGGTGAAACTACTGACTCAGCTGGTCTGAGGAACGCCGCAAGAAGCTGGCTCACAAGCTGAAGTGCTCACATTTCATCTCCCTTACTCTGACCACTCAATGACTACAATTTTTCAGCCCCTCACCCTCCATGATCCCCTTTAAAAACTCCAGCCCAGAACTTCTTGGGGAGATAAATTTGAGAGTCTACCCCTATTTCCTCACTTGGCTGCCCTGCAATCATTAAACTCTTTCTCTGCTGCAAACACTGCTGTCTCAGTGTAATTGGTTTGTTACTGTACAGAGGGCATATGAACTTGCTGGTCCTGTAACATACATGCTGCCTTCTCTACATAAAACTCCCCACTCATCTTTCCTTGGTATGCTCCTACTTATCCCTCAAGTCTTGGCATAAACATAAATTTCTTCAAGAAGCCTCCCCTCAAGCCCAGGTCCTAAAATGGCAGATGCTTTTTGTTAAGCATTTTCATAGTATTCTGTCCTTCCCCAATCTTTGCACAAGAACAATCATGTTTTATGAGCTACTACCAGTTAGTTTGTTCCCCTTTTTCCATCCCCAAGATGTAACTTCCATGAGGGCAAGGATCACTTGGATCTTGTCCACTACTATTCTCAGTGCACACTACAAAGCCATAATAGAAACATAATAAATATTGATTATGTAATTAGGTAGGAGTGAAAATACTTCTGCATTTAGTAGTTGAAAAAGTTAAACATATTAAGTTATACAGTATAACAAATGGGTCTTAGAGTTTTCAACAGTTGATTAAAAGAAAAATGCTTCTATAATGTTTCCTTGTTCCATGTATTTTTAAATGATACCTTCCAAGAGGAGCTTCTGGGCTTGACACTGGGCAAGATTATATCATTTATTGTGAGCTTTGAGTCATGTAGCTGGTGATAGGGACCTGCATGAAGTTTTCTTATTTCCTGAAGCTAATAGTGATAAAGAAGCTCATTTTAACTTTCATTCTGTTTCACCAGAGTTAATACCTAAAGAAACAGTTTATTCCAACCCATTTGGTTGTCACTCTATGATCCAGGGGGATAAGGAGCAAGATTCATATAAACCATTATGTGAAAGTAGAATAAGGGAAATTTCTGTTCCGGATATAAAGATCCGCTCTTATATCAGTGTAAGATGTAGTATATATGCTGATCAGTACCCTGTGGCCCTAAAGACATAGAGATAGCTTTTGAATACTAGCCTTCCAAAATGGTTAGACAAGATGACTGATTATTAAGATGAGGGATTATTAGAACATGAAGAGTAACAACAGTGATAGTGGTAATGATGGTATCAGTAATCATTTAAGAGACCACTTCCTATGCGCCAAGCACTGTGCGTTATATGCATTATCTGAATTAACTCCTCACCATAGCCCTCAAAGGCAGATGCTATTGTGATCATCATTTTACACATGGGGAAACTGAGCTCAGAGAAAAGAGGAACTTCATATCCATGTATTTTTTACTCCAAATCTTGTGCTGTCAACTGCTATGATAGTTCTTCCCATCAGTTCATTGTGAGCACTGGTTTCCTCTTTGAGGGTAATTACACTAAGAAGGATTGTGCTTTACAATGTTTTTAATTGCATACAGATTAATATACATGGTTTGAGGGTGTTATTTTTAAAAAAGAAAATTAAAATGCTTAAGGAGTGATAGAAAGGAGTAATGGACAAGGGTTGAAATGGGTTCAAACAGAGTTTAGTAACTGTGAAGATTTATCTTCAACAGTAGTGCAAAGGAATAGCCCTAGTCTAGAATATCTGACTTTGCTTGCTATGTAAGAGGCTACTGTGGCAATATATGAAAAGTACCAGACCTAGAGTCAGAGGATCTGGGTTTAAATTATTCTGACTTAACACCTTGTACAAATCTAGAAAGATAGGAAAACATCTACTACAATGTACTAATGGAAAATTTTAAAATATCATTGTATAAAAGCTTACAACTCAATAACAGTGAATTGAATCTGATTTCACATTGAATCTAACAAATGACATATTCCAAAGGGAAATAATTCTGGCACCTCTGTTGCACAGCAGTATCACTGTTGTCAGCCAGCTGAATTATTTTTCTAGAAGACGTTGGCAGGTGCTTAACAGGTCATGGAAAAGTAACGTTTTAGGTTTAGTGCAATGAAACCACAATAGCCCCTCAGGACCAATTATTAAACAGCCTTTAGTATTTTGAAAACATAACATCAGTGTTCTATAATCCAATACCTATTAGTCTAGATTTAAATTTTAATTAGTAATTGACATTTTCAAATGTCCTATTTTGTACCATTGTTGATGTAACTATAGCTGAGAAAAAGTATATTCTTAAAGATGTTTAAGCTGATTTGAAGAAAACAGTTTAACATAGGCAGCTAGTTAACTCCTCTCCATCTCTGTGGTAGCCTTTTGTCTATCACATGCCCCAAAATACAATTATCTTGACCCCTCTCCATCTCTCCATCAAATGTCTGACAAGGTATTTGGTGTTTCCTTTCAGTATGTAGCTAGCCACATGAACATAAGTATTTCTCTGCAAGTCACTTACCTCCCTCATTAGAGAGAAAAACCTTTTCAGTGAACAAAATGTATCACGTATCTAATATGTGCAAGAGTCCTCTCCATCACTTGCTGATGGAAAGACAATAGGACCATTCACAAGTAATTTGTTAGAATCAGGAAACTCATTGTATTGTAACTCACTCCAAACAAACCCAGCAAACAACTATGTATAACAGTTTGTAATAGGATATAGCATCCATGTGTAACAACTAGTCCCTGAGACAAGTAAAATACATGTTTATCCAGATTGGTTAGAGAAAGTACATGTCTACATGAGAAGCAGAAAATAACTGTTCCTGCCCCAATCCATGTTATCAACCCACTGACACAGTAGTAACTACCAGACAGCCAGACATCCCAGATAGAGAACAGATGCGAATCCTTGATACAATCTCTAAGTATTCTACATATGACTTACTCATTTCAGAACAACCAGATTAGTCAAGTGAAATGAACTTCAATAGATGCAGATAGAATACCCCATGACCAAAATAAAGGCTTTTCAAGTCCTCAGGCATATTTAGGAATCTTGCAAGATTCAAAGACCATCAGCCACAAGTTACCTGGTTGACGTTTATTATTTTTTTATTTTATGTTACCATCTTGTTATGTTTCTAAGTCTAAGCTAACAGAACTTGCATGATCAAGCATGTGAGTAAAGAGTACAATGTGATAAATAGTTAATGGGTGTGACACCAAATAAATGTTTTTCTACATCTAATATATAATTCATGAAGATTAAAGGTATGCCCATAAGCTTTTCTGAGACCTGCTTTAGTAATATCTAGGCTACTTCCAAATGTCCTTTGCCTGTAATAAACAACATGTGGTTTCTCAACTCTTTTAATTTCCAGATTATATTACCCTTAAGGCACTAATTCATTCTGATTTCCAAGGTGGGCTCCAATATGATGTAACCTTACTCTTTTCCATAAAGCCAGTTCATTGTTAAAACTAAATGTCATGGGTTGTAAGCCTTTATTAAACTTCTCAGGTGAACAAACTCATGAACCGGAAAATAAATAGCCTTTTGTCAACCATATGCCCCCAGATATGATCATGTTTAAAATGCTAAAACATTCCACAATATAAAGTAGTCACTGAGGCAAACATAGCTCTAAGGTTTCATAACTATGTAGCCCACTGACACAGACAAACAACAGCCATTTGGATTTGGCCCAAGAATTTGTTCTCTTTCTCTCCAGGGGTGAAAACTCATGTGCATAAGAAAAATGATCACAACTTTGGGAAAAAATTAACTGAAATTGTAGACTTCATAGAAGAAGACAGAATAGAGTATCAACAACAGCAAACAGAGAGGAATTCAATTCCCTAAGAAATTATCCAGTTAAGTCAAAATATGTGGTTCAGTGTTATCATCACCAACCACCATTCCCTTGGTGACCCCAGGGATTTGCCAAGATACAGGTTGAGTGCTCTGTCTGCCCCCAAATAAGTGCCTGCTCTTATCCCTGACAGATATACAATAGTTTTATTTGGAAAATATTTCTCAATGAAGCAAGCACTCTCCACACAGAGCATCCCTTGGGCAGTAAGCATGTGTCCATATTAAATGTTTATCTGTTTAAATTAACAAAGGACAGCAAATGATGGAATAGGGCCAGCCTCACACCAAAAGCCATACATATTGACAAAGGTGTTTCTTGAAAAGCTACAGAACGGTGTCACTGAGACACATGTGTATGGAGCAGATGTATCTCAAGTAATTTGCATGGAACTCTGGGATCATTGTAGAGAGTAAAGATCAATGAAATTCACTAGAGTGGGCCATCCGCTAAGAAATAAGGGCCTTCTTCATTCTTCAACAAGACCTCTTTTGGAACACAGACTCCCAAGAGACACAATTGGAACAGATCTCTGTGTATCTTTATTTACTGTAATTAGAGGACTGTTGATAAGAAACACCAAGGGTAGATAAAGGAGGAAAACATTATCAGACCTCTCAATAAGCTTGCAGTCAGATCCTACCACCTCAATTTTATCAACTGACCTGGTGATCTAGCAGAGGCGTGATTTATAAATGTAGGCGTGTTTATGTGTCATCCATTGCATTATAAACTGAAGGGAGCACTGTCATTAAGCACAACTCCAGTGACCGTTCCCACCTTCTTCAAAACGCAAGCACATACTAAACCCCAGGGACCCTTTGCCATCCCTGTAAGCTACCACAATGCTAACCGGCTCACTTAGAGACAGGTTTATATAAATCTATATGAAAACCCAGCAAAGCACAAGAAATATTCACAAAGAAAGAGAATTAAGTGAGAATATAAAACATTACCTGGAGAGATTGACAGAGGACAACTCATTCAGAACCATGAAGGTCATGTGAAGGATTTTTTGTTCTTTATACTAAATTGGTGAAAAACTGTTGAAGGGTTTAAAATAGGGTAGTAGATAACATAATTCACTTCGCCAATTTCAAAGAGAACTCAGGCTCGGTGGAAGGAATGCATCAAGATCACCAAGAGCCCTGTGCATGTATGGTTATGCTGTCCTTCTGAAACTCATATCAACAAATAATGAATGTGTTTTCTGAATGTCTTTCCCACCTTGACTAGGAGCTCCATGAGGGCAATAGCTCAAGTCTTAACACTTTTTCTGGGCCTCTTCAGAGAGTACTTAAATGAATAAAACTTAATTAATTAATGAACTGTTTATATGCAAAATCTTCAAAAAAGAGTGAGAGGAGACTTGTTTTCTTATATTGGATTAACACTCACTGTGGAATCCATACAGATTCCCAATGTCTCTTCCCTGTAAAATGGTTTTCCATGTAAAGGTAACAAACCAGTACTGAACCGTGTCTCTCTGGGAACCTCTACTTTGAAAGTAATCCTCCCTGTAGTCTTTTCTCTTCTGCTGATAGGAGCTCTTCTTTCCATCACCTCATTAACCCCATGTGTAGACTGATAAAGATTCTGTCCTTTAGCAAATTACAGACAGGCTCTTTTAAGTCTGGTTAGACCCCATGTTTGGGCATATTCCTTACAGACCCAATTTAACACAAATCCTGCTAAGTCAGTTTGGCAAGAACTTACTACCCTCAATATCTGATCACTCTTTATAAATAAATCGAGTTCCTTACCCTCCAGCATTCCCCAGGCAATATCTGATCATCTTGGCCTGTCTTCAGCAAGAATCCTGTTAGGTCAGTTTAGCCAGAATCATCCTTGTACCCAGTATTTCCTCCTAGTAATTTTCCATTCACTGAGCCCTACATGTTGCTCCTTGGCTACAAAAACCCATTTATCCTTGTTGTATTTGGAATTTAACCCAATGTTTCTCTCTTACTACAAAGTCTTATTGTAGTGGTGCCTGTGCCTATCAAGACAGTGCCCTCAATAAAGTCTGCCTTTCCAAGCTTTAACAAGCAATATGCAAGAGGAGTTGTAGAATCTTCAAAGAGTCAAGTTAAATCTTTCTCTTTTAAGAAAAATAGAAAAGTTTTATCATTTCTGATGTGAAAATATAGGTCTGGAGGGAGAACATTTGGATATATTTTAATATTGAACATGTACAGAATAAACTCTTATTAGAATCTTCAAGTAAGATATTCTGGACTCAGGATACACTCAGCCCAATATCTTATATCATCTTCAGCACAACCCTGTTCAATGAGAATCTTACATCATAAGCAACCAGTAAATATTTGTTGACAATAAGAAACCTGGGAACTGTAAAGCCTTTCAACCATCACTGATAATTTAAACATATATTTTATTTTCATGGGCAGAGAGGAAAGTGACATTTTTCAGAAAGATTTTCAACAAGATTTAAACAGCAAACAAAAAGATTTCAGGTGCAGTATGAAGTAACTGAAAATTCCAGCTACCAAAACCGTCCCATTTAATGTAAAATTTTTGGTTTATCTACATTTTTTCTTTTTTTTTTTTTTTTTTTTTTTTTTTTTTTTTTTTTTTTTTGAGACGGAGTCTCGCGCTGTGTCACCCAGGCTGGAGTGCAGTGGCGCGATCTCGGCTCACTGCAAGCTCCGCCTCCCGGGTTCACGCCATTCTCCTGCCTCAGCCTCCCGACAAGATAAGTGAGATCATAAGGAAATAAGAATGGAAGAAAAACAAACAAAAAAAACACCTGAACCAGAAAGACATCATCATGAATTCAAAGACCTATCAAACCAATGGGGTGTTAAATACAGGGGAGCCCAAGGCCATTATACTCCAAAAAGAATTGTGAAGCTAACTGTCTAACTCACTACACACTTTACTTTGGAATTTCCCTTAAAAGAAATCTTTGTAAAGTGCAAAATCCCTTTATATTGCATTTTCCTCCAAGGTAACCAAAAGCTTTCCAATGAAAATGTCTAATATAATTTCAGTAACAGATGACTTAGGTGTCTTTGTTCTGTTAATATGTTAACTGAGATTTACCACAATGTCAGTCTTGATTGCTTTTCATTTTGATAGCTGGCTTTCTGAAAACATTGCACATAATATGCTAACCATTCCATTCACAAGGTTTGTCAACCTGAAATTTTACTGCCATTTTTTGACCACATATTATTAATAAAATAAATTTTTAGAAAAAACAAAGCATTGGAAAGACAGGCTATAGGAAGCAAGTGATAGGTTGGAGAGTGTGTTAAACAGCTTTATTGATGTATAATTCACACACCATACAATTTACTTATTTGAAGTATACACTAACAGGCCAAGCGCGGTGGCTCATGCCTGTAATCCCAACACTGTGGGAGACCGAGGCAGGTTCAAGACCAGCCTGACCAACATGGTAAAACCCTGCCTCTACTAAAAATACAAAAATCAGCTGGGTGTGGTGGTGGGTGCCTCTAATCCCGGGTACTTGGGAGGCTGAGGCAGGAGAATCACTTGAACCCGGGAGGTAGAGGTGGCAGTAAGCCGAGATCATGCCATTGCACTCCAGCCTGGGCAGCAGAGTGAGACTCCACCTCAAAATAATAAATAAACAAATAAGTATATACAATCAATGCCTTTCAGTGTATTCACGGAGTTACTCAATTACCATAATCAATTTTAGAATATTTTCATTATCCCAGAAAGCAAGGCTGTAGTTCTCCTTCTTTTCCCTCTCCCCTCAACTCCCAGCAACCACTAATCTTTCTGTCTCTACAGATTTACCCATTCTGGACATTTCATAATAAATAGAAACATACAAGAGGTGGTCCTTTGTGACTGGCTTTTGTCATTTAGCATGTTTACAGGGTTTATCCTAATATTTTAGCATGCATCAGTACCTCATTCCTTTGTGTCACCAAACAATATTCCATTGTATATACCACATACCATTTGTCTATTTATCAGTTAATGGATATCTTGTTTCCACTTTTGACAGTTATGATGAATAATGCTTCTGTGAATATCCACGTATGAGTTTATGTGTGGACATATCTTTTCATTTCTCCTGGGTGCATACTTAGGAGTAGAATGGCAGGTATATATGGTTACTGTATGTTAATCACTCGAGGAGCTGTCAGAGTGTTTTCCTAAACGGTTGTACCATTCTACTTTCCCACCAGCAGTGTATGAAGGTTCCAGTTTCTATCTGAGAGGTTTTAAACTCATGAACTCATATCTGTGTCCAATATTTGAATCCTTACTAAAATAGAGTTTTAGCAAAATGCTTAATGTCTTAGGAAATAACCTGTTTGCCTAAAAATTTATCTTGGACTTTTTTCTCCACTGAATTCTACTTTTGCCTTTCTCCTTTAAAACAAGATCTATTAAATTATACAGAGAAGTATTTGGCTAAAAGACAAGCTAGGAAAATTACTGTCAAACTGGTTTCTGTTTTTCGCACAAATATTTCTTCTGCTAAATTAGGCTCAAACCTGCACCAACCTGATTCTGTGGAGTTTCATACTTTTACTTCCAGGTTATGCTTAGGTTAACAATGATAATTCTGAGACTCCATATTTAGCATTTATATTACACCTGTTAAGTCATTTATTATTATCCACTTACACACACACACACACACACACACACAAAACAAGGTTTATTTTTCACCTCTACTTTCCCTCTGTTTTCTTCCATCTTAAGGTTTCTATAGTATGATGCTTCTGTTTGGTCACAGTTCTTTTTTGGACATATAATAATATATTAACATATAATAATAATATAATTAGTTACAATGAGATAGTATCCAAATCTTTTTCTATCTCAAAATATCTTTCCTTCACTTGACGTGGAAATGATTTTTTGACTGTGTATAGGAGCCCTTTTTCCAGTAATTACAGGTGCTACTCCCCCTTCTTCCAGTGTCCAGTGTAGCAATGCAGAGAATTCAGATGCCACTATGAATTTTTTTCCTTTGAAAATAACTTATTCTTTCTGTCGGGAAGATTGCAAGATTTGTTCTTTATGCTCAAAGCTGAAGAATTTTACTAAGCTTGTATCTTTTCTTATTAATCCTGCCTAGAAATCTAGGCGACTTCACAATCTTTGATTCAAGTCTTTATCTCAAGGAATTTTTTTAAATATCATTTATTTAATATGCCTCCACTATAATTTCCTCCTTCTCCCTCTGAGGGTACTACTACTGACTCATTAGAGCTCCTGGATCTGACTTCCAACTAACTTATCTTTTCTACCATAATTTCCATGCATTTGTAATATCACTCTATATTTTGCTTTTTTTTTTTTTTTTTTTTTACTTATTCATCAAGGACCTAAGTCTCTATAGTATTCATCCATCTTTCAATTAACATTTTCATTTGAAAGCCGCACCAGTTGAGTGTGTGTATGTGTGTATATGCGAGTTTGTCTGCCATCATGAAATCTACATGACTGTTCTGTCATTTGTTTGTTCAGATTGTTATCTAGCTCTTATAGCAGTTCTATTTTCTGAGAAGCCATTTGTTTTTCCTTTGTTTCGCTTATTCTCCCTCTTTCTGGCTGCAAAGTCAAAGTAGGTATATTTTATTTTCCCTTGCCTGCCCACTGATGCTCTGAACTAACTCCACCCATAGGCAGGCTATATTCCAGCTCACTGCCAATTCCATTTAAATGCAGCAGGAGCAAAACCCTCTACTTTCTGATTTTCTCAGCTACAGGAGAGTAATCTTTCTGCTTCTGCAATAAAACCATCTTTGCCCACTTATATGGCGGTCCTGCAACCTTTTCACAAATATGAATGCCCAGGAGTCTTCTTGAGAGCCATTCTGAGGACATGTGACCCCCATTTTGAGGAGGTTTCTAGGACGCCCCTTGTCACACTCTTAGGTTCCAATTGTTTCCCCAGGGTTCTTGAAGTTGATGCCCAATCCCTAAATACAGGTAAGAACTATCTCTCCTTTACAAATATAGAGCCTAAAGCTTATTTCTCTCCTTTCAGTCCCTCCTACTTCTGACCTGGTAATTTCTTCACTCAGGAAAGGTAAAAATAGTATTATTAACAGTAACAGCAATAGCTAACATTTCTGCGACACCCAAGATATAAAATATAGTATAGTAATAAACTGGAGGAGCATTCTATCAGGTGCCTATTCATTTTTCATTAATCAGCTCAAATGTGTACAATAGAAATTTCAAAGCAGGTGCAATACCTCTACGAGTAAAATAAGGCAAAGAGTTGGAAGAAATTGTAAACTGACTTGAAAACATTTTAGCAATTCACTATTATGAGGTTTGGAAAGGCTTCATACAATAGAAAAAAAATACAATCAAAGGTTTAGGTTTAGAGGTTTAAAAGTTCATGGTAATCAGTGTCTTTGAAAGAGCCAAAGCTTTGTTATTAGAGGAACCTGCAATTGAATCCCTAGGACAGACTTTATTTTCTGCATCTCAAATTCCTCTTGTGAAATGGGAACCATAACTTCTACAGAGGGTCCTTGCAAGGATTAAATGCAAAAACACTTTTTAGGACCTAGCATGTAGTAGGTGCTCAATATCATCATCTTGTTCCTAGACCTAACCGAGGGTCGGGCTGCTTATTTTCACAGCCCAATAATGAGATACAGATGAACTATGAAAGAAGAGAGTTTATTTCTATAACTGTGTACAGGGAGAAGGCTGGGAAAATATCTCCAGACCAACCCAAAATTACAAAGTTTTCCAGAGCTTATACAACTTCCAATCTATATATCATCTAAAGACATAAGTGATTAACTTCTTATCTATAACTAAGATCTGAGTCCTGAAGACCTTCCTCTGGAGCCTCAGTAAATTTACTTAATCTAGATGGGTCCAGGTGCTGGGGTGATTACCCTTATCTTGTCTCCCGCTAAATCAAGGAGGTTTAAGGAGTTCCTTTAGACTCCCACCAAAACTTGTTTGTGGAGATCTAGGGAGTTTCTCCAGACCCCCAGCAAAACTGGTTTAATCCTAAACGGGTCCTGTTAAGAACTCCTTTATTATCTTGTCATGCTTCAAGGCCCAGGAAAGGCCTAAGCAAGGCTTTTGGTGGGATTTTGTTACCTTCCAACCTGTGTATACCGTATACCGGCACTGGCTCTTTCAACTTTGAATATTTAACTCAACCACTCAGTCAGTGCTGAAACAGCTGTCATGGCGGCCTGCCTGATTAGCTGTTAGTGAGGCCCAGCCTGCCACAAACTCCCATCCTGCTTTCATGGAGGCCTGCCTGATTAGCTGTTAGTGAGGCCCGGCCTGCCACAAACTCCCATTCTGCTTTCTTTCAAACTAACTTTTCAAACAAAGCCTCTCAGGAGTAAGAGGTTTGCTTTGTTCTAACAACAGAACCGCTTCCTCCCCCCACCCAACCTCAACACACACACCAGAATATTAGTTCCCTGGTAGCGGGTGGAAGTGTGTGTCTGGCTCATTTACGTTGTGCTCCCAGCTCCTAGAATAGTCCCCGGCTTGTAGTAAGCACTCAGTAAGTATTTGTGGAATGTTCAACAGTAATATCAGCGCATGTAGATCTTAGCATTCACTGTCTCATCTGAGTAGCACAATAGTCTCTTTGTTATTTCTTCCATTTCTTAGATGGGGAAACCAAGACTCAGTGAGGCAAAACAGCTTCCTGAAATGGCAGAGAAGAGGGAATGATGCTCTGTCTTCTCATTCCAAGTTTGTGCTCTTTGCCCTTGTTTATACTGCCAGATGCTATTCTCTGATGACTTCTACCAGGGTATAAATGAGTTCCACCACAATGTCTATCTTTTTAAAAACAACCCATTCCAGTGGGTCAGGGAGGATCTGGGAGCCAAACGGTACAGAATGTACATCAGCAGCTGCTTAATAGTTCAGCATTCTCCTTCCCCAGCAGTACAGCAATGGCCTAAGGCAGCTAAGAACACAAATACTTCACAAAAGAGAATTAAAGTTTCCATATTCCAGGAGAAACTAGAGACTAGTACCACCATAGGGAGCTCAGACACAAAAAGGTTACAGGACAAGTTGCTCCAGGCCAAATTTATTCATAGACCTGGAGGAAACTTTAGCCATTCTTTGTGAAATGAGGAAAGCCAGTGTCTTTTACAGAAGAGGAAACTGAATTCTAGAGAGGGTAAGACACCTGCCCAAGATCATACAAGTTTCTGCAAGAACTGGGATGAGCAAACACAGGATTCTAATCTCCCAGATTATGAAACAGCACAGGGGCCCCTCTTAGGGGCCTGCCATCCTCACCTCCCTCTAAGCATGGAAATAAAGAGAAATTTTGAGTCCCTCCAAGGAAATTCTAGGCATCCAGCTAGCCCTACATGCAGCAATTAGAAAAATAAATGAACAACACACTGAACATGAAGTCACCCAAGGAAATCAAACTCTCAAGGTGTTTGGTTCCCTATAGAAAATAAAAGATAGCATCTTAACATATATTCTTGGTTTTTTTTTCCTTTTGATTAAGTTCCAGGGTATAGGAGCAGTATGTGCAGGTTTGTTACATAGGTAAACATGTACCATGGTGGTTTGTTGCACCTATCAACCCATCACCTTAGTATTAAGCCCAGCATGCACTAGCTATTTTTCCTGATGCTCTTCCTTCACCCATCCTCCCTAACAGGCCCCAGTGTGTGTTGTTCCCCTCCCTGTTACCACGTGTTCTCATTGTTTAGTTCCCACTTATGAGTGAGAACATGCAGTATTTGGTTTTCTGTTCCTGCATTAGTTTGCTGAAGATAATGGCTTCCAGCCCCACCCATGTCCCTGCAAAATACATGCTCTTGTTCATTTTTATCACTGCTTAGTATTCCATGGTGTATATGTACCACATTTCTTTATCCAGTCTATCTTTGATGGGCATTTGTCTTTGCCATTGTGAATGGTGCTGCAATGAACATACATGTGCAAGTATCTTTTTAATAGAATGACTTATATTCTTTCGGGTATATACCCAATAATGAGATTGCTGGGTCAAATGGTATTTCTAGTTCTAGGTCTTTGAGGAATTCCCACAGTCTTC
The DNA here is from genome assembly GCF_008728515.1 of Papio anubis. Taxonomy (NCBI): domain Eukaryota; kingdom Metazoa; phylum Chordata; class Mammalia; order Primates; family Cercopithecidae; genus Papio; species Papio anubis. The sequence continues at coordinate 59,125,687 of NC_044977.1, forward strand.
CACAATGGTTGAACTAATTTACACTCCCACCAACAGCATAAAAGCACTCCTATCTCTCCATAGCCTCACCAGCATCTGTTGTTTCCTGACTTTTTAATAATTGACATTCTGACTTGCGTGAGATGGTATCTCATTGTGGTTTTGATTTGCATTTATTTAATGATCAGTGATGTTGAGCTTTTTTTCTTATGTTTGTTGGCTTCTCAAAGGAAGACATTTTGAGAAGTGTCTGTTCATGACCTTTGCCCACTTTTTAATGGTGTTGTTTGGTTTTTCCTTGTAAATTTGCTTAAGTTCCTTGTAGACTCTGGATATGAGACCTTTGTCAGATGGATAGGTTGCAAAAATGTTCTCCCATTCTGAAGGTTCTCTGTTTGCTCTGATGATAGTTTCTTTTGCTGTACAGAACTGCTTTAGTTTAATTAGATCCCATTTGTTAATTTTGGCTTGTGTTGCAATTGCGTTTGACGTTTTCATCATGAAATCTTTGCCCATGCCTATGTCCTGAATGGTATTGCCTAGATTTTCTTCTAGGGTTTTTATAGTTTTGGGTTCTACATTTAAGTCTTTAATCCATCTTGAGTTAATTTGTTTAGAAACCAAGACCCTGACCAGATGGAAACTGCTGACTGCTGTCACATAGACCTCAGACAAAGGAAACTGAAGCCTGAATGGACGGCTTTTCTTTGTTCTAAATTTCTTCCTGAGGGGCCTGGTGAGATAGTCATGACTGCAGGCTATCGATCTTGATAACCTGATCACTCTGACCCAATACATAATGGCTGTGACCTGACTCTCCCTTAGCACCCCATGATGGTTAATAGATTTCCTTAACTAATGTAGGTTAAAGCCAAACCTTAACATCCCTTTCTGCTGACCCCAAGTTTTTAGACAAAGCCTTCCTCCCTTAACCCATTGCAAATTAAAGAATCTATGAATTCACCTATGACCTGTAAGCCTCTGCTTCAAGATATCCCACCTTTTTGGGCCAAACCCATCTGTAACCTCCATGCATTAATTCATGATTTTGCCTGTAACTTCTGCTTTTCTGAGATGTACCCTTGCCTTTAAAAACCCTCACTTGTAAGCCACTGGGAAGTGTAGGTCTTAAACAGAAGCTGCCAATTCTCCGTGCTTGGTGTCCTGCAATAAACGCTTTCTTTTCTCTCATTGCAAACCTCGGTGTCAGTGTTTGGCTTTGCTGAGCTGGGTGAGCAAACCTAGGTTCAGTTCCACAACAATTATGATATCATCATCATTATTAGAGTCATGAAGATGAAGATGTGAAGATGATGCTGATGACGCTGATGGTGACAGCTCTGCAATCCTATATTGAATATTTCCGATACATCAAGTTCTGTGTGCTGATACATTTTATCTCATTAAACCATCTATTAGCTTCATTAATTCTATAAGCTCCAAATTAAAGCAAGTTGGGGGAAAAATTGTCCAAAGTCACATATCTAGGGAGTACTGAAATAAACATACTTTCCTATCCTATGTTAAACAATTCTGAGAGCAAGCCAAAAAAATTGAATTATTTACTTCAGAAAATGTTCTGGAAGACAATGAATTAACTAAAATACTACATATTTTGAAATTATTAGCTTGCCTTTCTAGAATTTAAGATCCTCACCTCACTTTGTTACAAACTCTGCCCTTTCTTAACCAGTCCTCCCGCCTTACAAGAACAGCCTAAAAATCACCCAGCACCAGTGCTAATATACATCAAATATCTTCCTATGATCTCTTTCTTTCAAGATAGTATGAAGACTCTTTTAAGGTGCTGTCCTCCTTACTGCAGTAACTGATAAACTTGGCTTTGCTTGGTCAACAGGTTACACAGGTGGTTTTGGAAGGCACTGGCATATGCACATGGGAGAACTGGAGCTCAAACTCAGGTGTGCTGAACTACATAGTCCATGTGCTAATCATTACAATACTATCCCCTTTTTCATGAAAACGGTATCTCATAATCCAACTCAAATGCCATGTATTTTAGAACCTTTCCCAATTATCCAAGTCATATCTAAAGGCCTTGTATTCCTAACATAGACTCTGTTGGGAATAGCATACTCTTCAATGTGTATACACATACACCCACTGCCAACAGACCCTGTATCATGACAGCAGGAATCATGTCTTCATTCATTCATTTTCCTCAACAAATATCTATGAGAACCTACTCCATGCCAGGTTCTGAGATAGGCATTTATTCAAGACTGTATTTCTGTCATCTCAATCCTCTGCAATTAAAAGGCTTTTTATAAATATTTATTTTAAAATAAATTGGATAACTGAATGGATGGATAGATGGGGCTATAAATTAATCCTACTAGAAACAAGCTGAAGACATCAGTGTTGAGCACGGTTACCTTTCACACCCTGAAAATTCTTGCAGAGCCCAAAGGATATCAAATGAAAGAAGGAACACATTATATTTTTCTTCTAACACAGGAGTGGAAGCTAATGGATCTGCACAGGAGTATAATAGAAAAATAAGACCTTGTTCCATTTCTTCCTATTAGGAACAGGTTATAGCCCAATAGTTTGAGAGAAGAGATTCATGTGAGCCTCATGACATTACTGAGCAGTGCTTCATGGTGGCCTTGAAAGTTGGAGGTCCTGTTTCTCTTTTCATTCAGAGTCACTTGTAAAGCCAGTTAGCAGGCTTTCAGCCTTAGCCCAAGCCTCCACCCTGCACTCTTCCAAATAAACACAGGAAAATGAGGTGACCAAATTTAAGCGTGTTCTTGTCATTGGTCTCCCCACTTTCTCCAAACGACTATAAAGGTAAAGATTGTCAGGGAAAGACATCCAGTGCTAGAGACAGAATAGTAGAGCAGAATACTATCAAGTTACCAAAGAGAACATTGCCAAAATTCTTACAGGTCTGTAGTTCTTCCTTTCTTGCTTCTGACATTCATGGCCATAAGTGAAGAGGTTAGACAAAAACTTCTCAAGATGAAAAGTTCCAAAGAATGTTGTCTCTATCCCCAATCTCTTAGAACACAGTGGCCAATGGTGCTGACAATACTAGAAAAAGGGGTGGACAGTGTCATCACCCTTATCCCAAACACATCTTCACGCTCAAACCTCAAGTAGACATGAAAAAGTAGCTCAAAGCCTCACCACCGCTTTCCCTGACTCAACAGGCCACAGTAACCACCACCTGCCTTTCTCACACTATAACGGGATTTGACAGAGGGTTATGTTTACCAGGCTAAGAAAAGAAGAATCTCACTGGGTATGAGCAATGGAAATGCAAAGAGGAATGTATTAGTTAGGGTTCTCTAGAGGGACAGATCTAATAGGATAGATGTATATATAAAGGGGAGTATATTAAGCAGTATTGACTCAGACAATCACAAGGTGAGGTCCCACAATAGGCCATCGGCAAGCTGAGGAGCAAGGAAGCCAGTCCGAGTGCCAAAGCTGAAGAACTTGGAGTCCAACATTCGAGGGCAGGAAGTATCCAGCATGGGAGAAAGATTTAGGCTGGAAGGCTAAGCCAGTCTAGTCTTTTTATGTTCTTCTCTCTGCTTTTATTCTGGCTGTGCTGGCAGTTGACTAGATTGTGCCTACTCAGATTGAGGGGCACAATCTATAAGAGGGTGGGTCTGCCTTTCTCAGTCCACTGATGGAAATGTTAATCTCTTTTGGCAACACCCTGACAGACACATCCAGGAACAATACTTTGCATCCTCCAATCCAATCAAGTTGACACTCAGTATCAACCATCACAAGGAACAAATCTCAAAGAAATCACAACAAAAACACACAGCAGGAAACTCGCCCAAAAAGTCAGCAGAGATAACAGGGATTTAAAGATCTATACTGACTCCAGCTTCTGTTTGGAATGCAGTCCACAGAAAAAGCATTGCAAGCTCCAGCACAAGAAAAGACAGACTCGGGACCACTGGCAAATTCACAACTTTCTCCAATAATTTGGAGGACTGATTAATCCAAAATTTAAGGAAAACAGGCACCTGCAAAGAGAGAAAGGACAGAACACTAGCATTTGCTTACTTGGGACAGATATTTCCAGAAACAGATAAGAAGAATTTATCTAAAATCCTTAACAAATTGGTAAAGGCTGAGTGTGTGCTAGTGAGAGAATGTGGAACCCCTAGGGGTAACAGATATAAGGGGAATTTGTACCTGTTTGTAGACTTTTCTCCTAGAAAAAAAAATGGCCAGAGTCCTGAGAAACCACTCATTGAAAGGAAGGAAACAGCAGCTCCAAGAGAAAGGTTAGAAGCCCCAACGCCCTGCCCAGAGCATTAATTTCAAGGCAGCTGAAGCCTTCAAGTGGTGGTGGGTGGTGGGGGGGGCGGGGTAACACACACTGGCATTTGGGCCACATCATTACTTCTGTGGACCCTCCGCACTTCTGCCTTTGTGTGCCTCTTCCTTCATAAAATACATATATAAAAAGTTATATTTTACAACTTTATTGGTGTAAAGATGAATATAATCCAGGCTGGATATGTTATTCCACTCTCTTTATTATTGTGTTTTCTCTTATGATTCTAAAATAAAGTTAAAACATTTAGGAAGAGTGCTAAAAGTAATATGTGCCCAAGACAGCGTACTCCACTACTAGGACTAATGAAGACATCTGCTCTGGTCATTGACTTTAAGGTACTGGGAAAACCCACTGCAGCTGAGAACAAGGAACAGAAAATAGTCCTCTGCTCTCCCAGGAGCAGCAGATCTGCAGCTGGAGATGCACCAGGAGCACTGAGAAAGCTCCATCAGAGACCCAGGAACAGGTGCCACCTGAGACAGAGCCTTTATCAGAACCACAGAACTCCCCACTTCACACTATCAGGCTAACAATCTAGCAGGCGAGTGCATGGAACAAAACCTTTTCTGAGAGAAAAGACAAAATGATAGGATGGAGAAAACATCAGTAGTTGGCAGGGGTTGGGAGTCGGGGGAGATGTTGACCCCAAAAGAACAGCATGCAGGGACTTTTGGTGGGTGGTGGAAACTGTTCCATATCTTGACTGTGGCTGTAAACACAGGATTCTATGAATTTATCAAAACTCAAAAATATTGTCCACCCCAAAGAGTGAATTTTACTGTATATTAATAAATTAATAGAGAGGTTAGATATGCAAATGGAAAACTGCCTGGTGACATAAAAATAAAACTTTAATCCAGAACTTGCAGCAATCTGCCCAGGAAACCAACCCCTTATCTACAACAAACAACCCAGGATGCCAACCTGGTATAAAGCAGGCTTGCAGAAAGCCAGATTGCTATGTCTAGTGACAATTCAGGAAGCTAAACAATAACTTTTATAACAATCAGTCCAAAATGGCCAGGACTTCATTAAATTTTTGTCCCCACGACCAACCAGAGAAACCCAAATAGGTATCTCTCACCAACCATGTAGGGTTCCCTGCTTCTAGTTAGCCTGCCTCCTGCTCCCCGACACCAGGAGCCTCCGATCATGGCATGCCTGAAGCCTTCTCTTTTTCCACTTTAGCAAAGCTTTCCCCTTTCTCTGCCTGCCTTTGAGACTCTGTCCAATGCAGATGATGGTGACTGACTCCCTTGCTATAGCAAGCTCAGAATAAACAGCCTTCGCTTTTCTCATTCGGCTGGTCTTTATTTATTTCCACAAAATTTTAAATAGCCATCACTGGAAATGCACTTATACCTGTTTCCTAATTTATTGAGCTAAATTTAGCATCCTAGCTCCTGCAGCACTTATCTTGCATGCTGCCATCTCCACACGGCTGACCATCAGGAAGAAAAATTGCTAAAAATAAGATAAAGGCATCCCACCAATGAAATGTTTAAATAGATATTATTAATTTAAGCACTGTTTATGACTGAGACAAACTGAGTTTAGGGGGGAATACAGAAGTTTTAAGTACTTTAAATACATTCTTATTGTATTGTCCAAATTCATTGCAATTCATTTACTGCTTGGATAAAGAGATAAAGTAAAATTATCAATGTGCCTTTGCCATAAATAATTAACCTCATCATGGGAAAACGTTGGGAAGCTGGTTTTAAAAATGCTTCCCCTAATAGTAATTGATATTTGTCTCTTCTGTCTTTCTAACTATTAAAGGCTGCTCATAACACTTATTACTGTCACTATGAGAAAGAATACTTAATTCATCATAATTCCAGATGATTTATATATAGATTGTGAAGGGGGTAGTTCTTCTCTTCTGCCATTCATAAAATGGTAAATTTCCAATAAATCACTCAGCAAAGATTTCCATTCAAATGGCATCCTCTCATGTTTTAGCTTAAAGGAATAGGTCCTCGATGCACGGATTATAAATCAAATCTCCATGTTTGTCATTGGACTCATGTGCTGCTCATCAAGAGATTTCAGACTCGAGTAAGTATCCTGCTCTCTGCTAATTCTGTTCAGAAATGTGGCTGTTTATTCATGAGAAAGGTGAGATTCCCCAGCCTTCACTGGGATAAGGATATAGATAGAGTCACTTTCCTGATAATAATCCATACTTTGCAGGCTCTCACCTGCACAAACAGGATCTCAGTTACTTCTAAGGATTCACCCTGGGTGTCTGGAGCCCGCACAGACTGTCTCACAAGTGCTCAAGGACTAGGCTCAGCTACTGTCACCATAAGGCACCACTGTATCCCCTCTCCTGATCCAGCCCTGTCCTCTGCCTAGGAAGACATTCTAGAGACTCTCATCACTATCACCGCTGGTGAGACTTACCATGGGATAACAACACCCATACCAAGAACATTTGATCTAGCCAGGGCTCCCTAAGCCACCAATCCTCAAGGTAATAGAGGGCTTTCTCCACCTCAGGGCTCCTCTCCCTATTTTGATTCACATCAAGTTTGAATGTGTTCCCTACAAAATTCATGTGTTGAAGCTTAATGGCCAACGTGATAGTATTAAGAGGTGGGGACTTAGAGAGATGATCAGGCCAGGAGGACTCCTCTGTCTTGAATGGGATTTAAACCCTTACAAGGAAGACTTCACACAGCATTCGTTTTGTTTTGTTTTGGCTTTTTTTCCCTCTTTTATTTCTTCCACCATGTGAGGACACAATGTTTCTCCCCTCCAGAAGACACAGCAACAAATCACACTCTTGGGAGGAGAAACTGGGCCCTCACCAGAAACCAAAACTACCAGCATTTTGATCTTGGACTTCCCAACCTCTAGAACTGTGAGAAATAAATTTCTGTTTTATAAATTACCTACAGTATTTTGTTAAAGCAGCACAAACAGACTAAGATGCTATGTCATCTGTTTTAACACTTGATAAAATGAAGACATTACACAGGCCTATTGCAATAGGTGTCATGACTGGCAGAAAAAGAAAGAGAGGCAGGTTCAACCCCCAATACAACAAGGACTAGTGGGGATTTATAGCCAGAGAGCAGAATGAGGGGGCGGTGAATAGAATATTACCACGAGAAAATATAAAGGGTAGAAAGACGCTTGCAAGACTGACTTACAGTATTCTTGTTGGAGGCAGGCCAGGTTGATCAGATACCAAGGGTGGGGGATTCACACTGAGCTGACTTAGTAACATTCTTACTACAACTGGAAAAGGCAGGCCTAAAACAGGGCCCAAGAATGAGGCTTAGTCAAAAAAAGGGCTCAGAAGATTCTGTTTACAGTTTGGTCAAGGACAGAGTTTTTGCTACAGCCAAGCAGTCATTTATCCCCCCAGTTCTTATAAAGTCCCTCATGAAAACCAATCCTTTTGATTCTCCTTAAAATTCTGTCTACTGGATTAAGCCCAGAACAAATGAGATGCTACACTTTTTATCCCCAAAACCCTCCCTCCAACCCAGGCCCTCAACAAACCTCTCTCTCCCTCTTTCAAACAAGACCAAACACCTAAAGCAAAATGACTTCTCCAAGCCTGTCCATCAGTTCACCAACCACATCTAAATCTCATCTGGGACCCAAGAAAGGATATGAGACAGAAAGGGAGAGAAAAAGAGAGAGAGAGAGAGAGAGAGAGAGAGAGAGAGAGAGAGAGAAACACACGCACACACACACAGAGCCTTTAGTTTTCAAAGCTAACTTCCCCTCAAATACCTTTCCCAGTGCCAAACAGCCCCACCACTTTCTACCTTATTCACAGTTTTACTTGGAAGGTGACTGAGCATAAGGTACTTCAGACAATCAGTGATAGCACATTTTTTCTCTCTAGAGTTCTTCTTTTGTAGAATACAGCCTCACTGTTTTATAGCCTAGCTATGTAATTTCTGATTCTCATGTCCTACTATTTTATAGCATATTCTGATAGAAGCCTCGCCACCACCCTATAAGGCACAAGAAGTACTATTTCCAACATACCTAGGGAAACTGAGGCTTGAGAAGCTAAATAACTTGCCTGAGGCTACACAGCAAATCCATGTCTGAGTTTGAAGTAGACCTCATCTGTCTGCAGGGCACTTCCCTCCATCTACTGTAACTCATGAAATCTCTCTTGATAGGATTGCTGGAAGTTACGGTCCAAAGGGCATTAAAATATCCTATTCTGCAATTGCTCTGAGTCTTATACTCTCATTTCTTTTCCCTTGCCTCTCTCTCTCTTTTTTTTTTAATGGGATATTTAGATCTCCCACGCTAAGGAAAAGGAATCAGATGAGCTTTCATTGAAAAAACTTAATTCTCAGTATTTCTAGCTAAAGCAGAAATGTGAAGGCAATCTTTCATGTAGCTTCTCAAGCAGTGTAAGTTCAAGAAATTGCCACTATTTCCTTATAAATGTAACATGCTTACTATCAAGCATCATGACTTAAAAATAATTTATAGCATTCAATCAAAAATAACTTCTCATAAGTCTTATATCCTAAGTTGTATGTTGTCATATAATTTTTTCTTAATTCATTTTTAAGTTTTTATCTTAATCTACACCAGAAATTCTGGTAAAAATAAATAAACTCATTGCAAATGGAATAAGTTGTGTATACTCTACACACACTTTCTGACATGTCTTAGCAATAACCTGTGACCCAGAGATATCATCATAAATTAAATACTAGACATAATCATACTAAGAGTCATGATTTAAATATTTCTTTTTTGGTATCCAAGAAAATAACTTCCCTTTTCTAGCCTTCAGTCTTCTTTTTCTGTTCATAAAGGTGATTAGACTAAACCTTCTCAAGTGTTCAAAGCTGACAACCCAAGATTTAAAATGTTGATATGGGCAGAGGATTGCATTTTGAATTTTAGCTCCAGATCAACTGCAAGAACAAACCAGCAATCCTGAGAGGACCCACAGACCCTACAAAGAAAGCAGACTGCTCCTGCAGGACCTAGGAGACACCCCAAATACTGTGAGTGCCCCAGCTGTGGAACTGGGAAAGGGAGACCCTCCTCTCCCGAACACATGCCCCCACTGGAGAAGCTGAAGTTCTGTTTACGGGAGAAGTTTCCGACTTTACCTGGAGCTGAGTCAAGTTAGAGAGCTGAAAAATACAGGGGTACAGGAAGCAGCAGTAAAGCCCCGGGAGCTTGCTGGGTCCCTGAGCAGCCCATTCCTGCCTGGCACCGCAGGGATCCATCTGGAGGATGGCCAGAGGAGCAGGGGGTAAAACTCCACAGAAAGAAGGAATTCTCTGACTGAACTTTGCAACAATATGAATGGGGCAAGAAGCCTCCTGGCCAGAACTTGGGGGAGGGTGTGAATCGGGTGTGCAGACTTCACAGGTGGGGGAAGAATTAAAGCCCTTTTCTCTCACAGCTGGGAGGTGGATAGCCTTGGGCAAATTTTCAAGCCCATCTCACCCTCTGCCCTCTGCCTGGAAACAGACTCTGGGCTGTCAGAGGTTGGGGGCATGGTGGGAGTGAGATCGGCCCTTCAGTTTGTATGGGAGCTGGGTGAGGCCTGTGACCACTGGCTTTCCCCCACTTCCCTGATAACCTGCCTGACTCAGCAGAGGCAGCCATAAACCTCCTACGAACAAAACTCCGATGACCTGGGAATCTCACCCCTACTCCCCACAGCAGCTGCAGCAAGACCTGCCCAAGAAGAGTCTGAGCTCAGGCACACCTAGCCCCACCCCCACCTGATGGTCCTTCCTTATCCACCCTGGTACCTGAAGACAAAGGCCATATAATCTTTGGAGTTCTAGGGCCCTGCCCACTGCGGGTCCCTCTCCACACTACTGCAGCTGATGCTTTCTGGAAATCACCACCTCCTGGCAGGAGGCCAACCAGCACAAAAATGGAGCATTAAACCACCAAAGCTAAGGATCCTCATGGAGTCCATTTCACCCCTCTCCCTCCCCATCCCCCACCAACTCCTCCAGAACAGGCGCTAGTATCCACGGCTGAGAGATCTGTAGATGGTTCACATCACAGGACTCTGTGCAGACAATCCTCAGTACCAGCCTGGAGCTGAGTAGACTTGCTGGGTGGCTAGACCCAGAGGAGAAACAGCAATTGCTGCAGTTCCTCTCACAGGAAACCGCATCATAGGAAAAGGGGGAGAGTACTGTATCAAGTGAACACCCCGTGGGACAAAGGAATCTGAACAACAGTCTTCAGACCTAGACCTTCCTTCTAATAGAGCCTACCCAAATGAGAAGGAACCAGAAAACCAACCCTGGCAATATTGTGTCTGGAATTGGTGGGTTCTTGGTCTCACTGACTTCAAGAATGAAGCTGCAGACCCTCGCGGTGAGTGTTAGTTCTTAAAGATGGTGTGTCTGGAGTTTGTTCCTTCAGACGTTCAGATGTGTCTGGTGCTTCTTCCTTCTGATGGGTTCATGGTCTCGCTGACAGGAGTGAAGCTGCAGACCTTCGTGGTGAGTGTTACAACTCTTAAAAGTGGCTCGTCTGGAGTTCTTCGTTCTTCCTGGTGGGTTCATGGTCTTGCTGGCTTCAGGAGTGAAGCTGCAGACCTTCACGGTGAGTGTCACAGCTCATAAAGGTGGCGTGGACCCAAAAAGCGAGCAGCAGCAAGATTTATTGCAAAGAACAAAAGAACAAAGCTTCCACAGTGTGTAAGGGGACCTGCGGGAGTTGCCACTGGCTAGCTAGGGCAGCTTGCTTTTATTCCCTATCTGGCCCCACCCACATCCTGCTGATTGGTCCATATTATAGAGAGCTGACTGAACTGTTTTGACAGGGTGCTGATTGGTGCATTTACAATCCCTGAGCTAGACACAGAGTGCTAGACAGAAAAGTTCTCCAAGTCCCCAGTAGGTTAGCTAGATACAGAGTACCAATTGGTGTATTTACAAACCTTGAGCTAGACACAGAGTACTGATTGGTGTATTTACAAACCCTGAGCTAGACACACAGGGCTGATTGGTGTGTTTAGAATTCTTTAGCTAGACACAGTGCTAGACAGAAAAGTTCTCCAAGTCCCCACTAGGTTAGCTAGATACAGAGTACTGATTGGTGTATTTACAAACCCTGAGCTAGACACAGAGTGCTGATTGGTGCATTTATGATCCCTTAGCTAGACATAAAAGTTCTTCAAGTCGCCACTAGACTCAGGAGTCCAGCTGGCTTCACCTAGTGGATCCTGCACCTGGGCCGCAGGCAGAGCTGCCTGCCAGTCACGAGCCACGCTTGCACTCCTCAGCCCTTGGGCAGTCGATGGGACCAGATGCCATGGAGCAGGGGAGGGTGCCAGGGAGGCTCGGGCCATGTGGGAACCTGCCTCGGAAGTGGGGGCTCAGACATAGTGGGCCGCAGGTCCCAAGTCCTGCTTCATGGGGAGGTGGCTGAAGCCTGGTGAGAATTCGAGTGTGGTGCATGCAGGCCGGCACTGTTGAGGGACCCAGCACAACCTCCACAGCTGCTGGCCTGGGTGCTAAACCCCTTACTGCCCTGGGCTGGCAGCACCCGCCGGGCCATTACCAGTGCGGGGCCCACCAGGCCCATGCTGGCACCCGCCGGAACTCATGCTGGCCTGTGAGCACTGCACACAGACCGGGTTCCCGCCTGCGCCTCTCCCTCCACACTTCCTGGCAAGCAGAGGGAGCTGGCTCCTGCCCTGGCCAGCCCAGAGAGGGGCTCTCATAGTGCAGTGGTGGGCTGAAGGGCTCCTCAAGCGCTGCCAGAATGGATGCTGAGGCCAAGGAGGCACTGAGAGTGAGGGCTGCTAGCACATTGTCACCTCTCGATACGACAAAACAGGGCTCTTCAACACCCCCCATCCCCCAAAAAAATCACACCAGTTAACCAGCAATGGATCCAAACTAAGAAGAAATCCTGATTCTCCTGAAAAAGAATTCAGGAGGTTAGTTATTAAGCTAATCAGGGAGGGACCAGAGAAAGATGAAGCCCAATGCAAGGAAATCCAAAAATGATACAAGAAGTGAAGGGAGAAGCATTCATTGAAATAGATAGCTTAAAGAAAAAACAATAAAAAATTCGGGAGAGTTTGGACACACTTTTAGAAATGCAAAGTGCTCTGGAAAGTCTCAGCCATAGAATTGAACAAGTAGAGGAAAGAAATTCAAAGCTCAAAGACTAGGTCTTCAAATTAACCCAATCCAACAAAGACAAAGAAAAACAGAATAAGAAAATACGAACAAAGCATCCAGGAAGTCTGGAATTATGTTAAACAACCAAACCTAAAAATAATTGGCATACCTGAGGAAGAACAGCATTCTAAAAGCCTGGAAAACATATTTAGGGGAATGATCAAGGAAAACTTCCCCGGCCTTGTGAGAGACCTAGACAGCCAAATACAAGAAGTACAAAGAACCCCTGGGAAATTCATCACAAAAAGATATTATCCTAGGCACATTGTCATCAGGAGAAACCCTACAAGCTAGAAGGGATTGGGGACCTATCTTTAGCCTCTTCAAACAAAACAATTATCAGCCAAGAATTTTGTATCCAGCAAAACTAAGCATCATACATGAAGGAAAGATACACTCGTTTTCAGACAAACAAATGCTGAGATAATTCGTCATTACCATATCGCCACTAGAAGAACTGCTAAAAGGAGCTCTAAATCTTGAAACAAATCCTGGAAACACATCAAAACAGAACCGCTTTAAAGCATAAATCACACAGGAACTATACAACAAAAATACATGCTAAAAAGCAAAAACAAAAAACCAAAGTACATAGGCAACAAAAAGATGAATACAATGGTATCTCACATTTCAATACTAATATTAAATATAAATGGCCTAAATGCCCCACTTAAAAGATACAGAACCACAGAATGGATAAGAACTCACCAACAAACTATCTGCTGCCTTCAGGAGACTCACCTATTACATAAGGACTCACATAAACTGAAAGTAAAGGGGTCCGTTCATGCAAATTGATGCCAAAAGTGAGCAGGGGTAGCTATTCTTATATCAGACAAAACAAACTTTAAAAAAACAGCAGTTAAAAGAGACAAAGAGGGACAGTATATATGGTAAAAGGCTTTGTCTCACAGGAAAATATAACAATCCTAAATATATATGCACCTGAACTCAAGCTCCCAAATTTATAAAACAATTACTAATAGATCTAAGAAATGAGATAGACAGCAATAAAATAATAGTGAGGGACTCAATACCCCCCTGAGAGCACTAGGCAGGTCATCAAGAGAGAAAGTCAACTAAGAAAAAATGGATTCAAACTATACCTTGAAACAAATGGACTTAACAGATATATATAGAACATTTCATCCAACAACTGCAGGATACACATTCTATTCAACAGTGTATGGAACTTTCTCCAAGACAGACCATATGATAGGCCATAAAATGAGCCTCAGTAAATTTAAGAAAATTGAAATTATACCAAGCACTGTCTCAGACCACAGTGGAGTAAAACTGGAAATCAACTCCAAAAGGAATCTTCAAAACCATGCAAATACATGGAAATTAAATAACCTGCACCTGAATGAGCACTGGGTCAAAAATGAAATCAAGATGGAAATTTAAAAATTCTTCAAACTAAATGACAATAATGACACAACCTATCAAAACCTCTGGGATACAGCAAAGGTGGTGCTAAGAGGAAAGTTCATAGCCCTAAACACTACATCAAAAACTCTGAAAGAGCACAAACACACTCTAAGGTCACACCTCAAGGAACTAGAGAAACAAGGACAAACCAAACCCAAACCCAGAAGAAGAAAGCAAATAACCAAGATCAGAGCAGAACTAAATGAAATTGAAACAAACAATACAAAACATAAATAAAGCAAAAAGCTGGTACTTTGAAAAGATAAATAAAACTGATAGACCATTAGCAAGAAAAACCAAGAAAAGAAGAGAGAAAATCCAAATAACTTCACTAAGGAACGAAACAGAAAATATTACAACTGACACCATTGAAATACAAAAGACCATTCAAGGCTACTATGAATACTTTTATGCACATAAACTAGAAAACCTAGAAGATGTGGATAAATTACTGGAAAAATACAACCCTCCTAGCTTTAATCAGGAAGGATTAGATACCCTGAACAGACCAATAACAAGCAGTGAGATTGAAATGGTAATTAAAAAATTACCAACAAAAAAAGTCCGGGACCAGATGGATTCACAGCAGAATTCTACCAGACATTCAAAGAAGAATTGGTACCAATCCTTTTGACACTATTCCACAAGATAGAGAAAGAAGGAACCCTGCCTAATTCATTCTATGAAGCCAGCATCACCCTAATACCAAAACCAGGGAAGGACATAACCAAAAAAGACAACTACAGACCAATATCCTTGATGAACAGAGATGCTAAAATCCTTGACAAAATACTAGCTAACTGAATCCAACAACATATCAAAAAGATAATCCACCATGATCAACTGAGTTTCATACCAGGGATACAGGGATGGTTTAACATATGTAAATCGATAAATGTAATACACCACATAAACAGAATTCAAAAAAAAAAAAATCACATAATTATCTCAATAGATACAGAAAAAGCATTCGACAAAATCCAGCATCCCTTTATGATTAAAACTGTCAGCAAAATCAGCATACAAGGACATACCTTAATGTAATAAAACCCATCTATGATAAACCCATAGCCAACATAATATTGAATGGGAAAAAGTTGAAACCATTCCCTCTGAGAACTGGAACAAGACAAAGATGCCTACTCTCACCACTCCTCTTCAACATAGTACTGGAAGTCCTAGCCAGAGCAATCAGACAAGAGAAAGAAAAGCGCACCCAAATTGGTAAAGAGGAGGTCAAACTGTCACTGTTTGCTGAAGATATGATTGTTTACCTCGAAAACCCTAAGGACTCCTCCAGAAAGATCCTAGAACTGATAAAAGAATTCAGCAAAGTTTCTGGATACAAGATTAATGTACACAAATCAGTAGCTCTTCTATACACCAACAGTAACTGAGCAGAGAATCAAATCAAGAACTCAACTCCTTTTACAATAGTTGCAAACAATAAAATAAAATACTTAGGAATATACCTGACAAAGGAATCAAAAGACCTCCACAAGGAAAACTACAAAACACTGCTGAAAGAAATCATAGATGACACTAACAAATAGAAACACATCTGATGCTCATGAATAAATAGAATCAATATTGTGAAAATGACCATACTGCCAAAAACAACCTAAAAATTCAACACAATCCCCATCAGAATACCACCATTATTCTTCGCAGAATTAGAAAAAACAATCCTAAAATCCATATAGAACCAAAAGACAGCCCGCATAGCCAAAGCAAGAATAAGCAAAAAGAACAAATCTGGAGGCATTACACTACCTGATTTCAAACTATACCATAAGGCCATAGTCACCAAAACAACGTGGTACTGGTATAAAAATAAGCACACAGACCAATGGAAGAGAATAGAGAACCCAGAAATAAATCCAAATACTTACAGCCAACCGATCTTCGACAAAGGAAACAAAAACATAAAGTGGGAAAAGGACATCCTTTTCAACAAATGGTGCTGGGATAATTACCTAGCCAAATGTAGGAGAGTGAAACTGGATCCGTGTCTCTCACCTTATACAAAAATCAACTCAAGATGGATTAAGGATTTAAACCTAAGACCTGAAACTATAAAAATTCTAGAAGATAACATTGGAAAAACCCTTCCAGACATTGGCTTATGTAAGGATTTTATGATCAAGAACCCAAAAGTAAATGCAATAAAAACAAAGATAAATAGCTGGGACCTAATTAAACTAAAGAGCTTTTACATAGCAAAATGAACAGTCAGCAGAGTAAATAGACAACCCACAGAGTGGGAGAAAATCTTCACCATCTATACATCTGACAAAGGAGAAATATCCATAATCTACAACGAGCTCAAATCAGTAAGAAAAAAAACAAACAATCCCATCAAAAAGTGGGCTAAGGACATGAGTAGACAATTTTCAAAAGAAGATAAACAAATGGCCAATAAACATATGAAAAAGTGCTCAACATCACTAATGATCAGAGAAATGCAAATCAAAACCATAATGTGATACCACCTTACTCATGCAAGAATGACCATAGTCAAAAATCAAAAAACAGTAGATGTTGGCATGGATGTGGTGAACAGCGAATGCTTCTACACTTCTGGTGGGAATGTAAACTAATACAGCCACTATGGAAAACAGTGTGGAAATTTCTTAAAGAATTAAAAGTAGAACTACCATTTGATCCAGCAATCCCACTACTGGGTATCTACCCAGAGGAAAAGAAGTCATTATTTGAAAAAGATAGTTGCACACGCATGTTTATAGCAGCACAATTCACAATTGCAAAATTGTGGAACCAACCAAAATGCCCATCAATCAACAAGTGGATAAAGAAACTGTATATATATATATATATAAATAGATATAGATATATATCTATATTTAGATATAGATATATATCGATCTATATATCTAGACATAGATCGATATATATCTATATATCACCACATAAACAGAATTAAAAACAAAAATCACATGATCATCTCAATAGATACTGAAAAAGCATTCAACAAAATCCAGCATCCCTTTATGATGAAAACTCTCAGCAAAATCAGCATACATGATATGTATGCTGGAATACTATGCAGCCATAAAAAGGAATGAATGAACAGAATTTGCAGTGGCCTGGATGAGATTTGAGACTCTTATTCTAAGTATAACTCAGGAATGGAAAACCAAACATCGTATATTCTCACTGATATATGGGAGCTAAGCTATGAGGACACAAAGTCATAAGAATGATACAGTGGACTTTGGGGAAAGAGTGGGAGGGGGCGAGGGATAAAAGACTACAAATAGGGTGCGGTGTATACCTGGATGATGGGTGCACCAAAACCTTACAAATCACCACTAAAGAACTTACTCACATAACCAAATACCACTTGTACCCCCATAACTTAAGGGGGAAAAAAAAAGTTAATATGGTCATTACTACAGCATCCACTAGGCGGCAGAAGAGGCCACTTGACTGTAGTCATGGAAAAAGTGGCTAAAATCCTACTAGTACAAGGGTTCTAGAAAAGTAATTACAGGCTGGGCGCAGCACTTTGGGAGGCCGAGGCGGGAGTATCACCTGAGGTCAGGAATTCGTGACCAGCCTGACCAACATGGAGAAACCCCATCTCTACTAAAAATACAAAATTAGCTGGGCGTAGTGGTGTGCACCTGTAATCCCAGCTACTCTGGAGGCTGAGGCAGAAGAATCGCTTGAACCCAGGAGGCAGAGGTTGTGGTCAACCAAAATCGCACCATTGCACTCCAGCCTGGGTAACAAGAGCGAAACTCCATCTCAAAAAAAAAAAAAAAAAAAAAAAGAAAAGTAATTAGAATATGATCCTATCATTTTGTAGATGAGGAAACTGAGGCCCAGAGTAGTTATATTTCACTTTGTCCTTTCCTGAATCTGTGACACCAGGCAAGATACTTAAACTTCATAGTTTGTCAACTATAAACTAGGCCTGTCTGTCTAGTTGCAAGTTTATAATAAGGTGGTATACATAAAGCACTTAATGCCCAGCACACGGTAAATGCTTAATAAAAATTACCTATCACTATTTTACCTAAAAAACAGTTATTGGTAAAACTGAAAAGAAAAAGTGGACCTACTTTCTGAAATGTCAGAATTATAAGGATGGTTAGATAATTGACAACCTGAAAAAGATTACCGGCTCACATTTTGTTACTTTGTATAGGTAGCTGTTCAATCTGAACTGCATGCTTTCTGACCTAAGTTGTTCCATTTCTTTCCTTCTTTATCTTCCTGTAAAGCACTAATACTTCTTGAGATAACTATTTTTGCAATTTATGTTTCAAATGTTTTTAACCAATATATATGGATACCTACCTTAGATCTCAAGGGATATGAGATAACGTGGCCCTAGGAATGAAACTAATGGCATTGCTCCCTAACATTAAATAGGAGCTTAGTGTCTACCAATAGGAGTTTAGTGTCTCTTATTGCACTAAGAGCTCTCTCTGTATTAACATATTTCATCCTTACAGCAAACCTTTGAAGTAGGCACTACTCCATTTAACAAACGGGGGAAGTGGGGCCTAGAATCTCTATAGAAATTTAATATATTCTATCACATAATAGTGTTTCCAGTAACCTCAGAATAATTATTTCCTTAATAAAATATATGAAAGTTGATCACCTTCCCAAAAGATAAGACTTTCTAAAACAATTTCCCTTCCCACAGTTAGGGAATTGGTATCATCTGAAATCACTTTGTAAGCCAACATCAAAAAGAATATGAACCAGCCTACCAATATCATACTATAGTCCTGTCTCAAGCATTTTCACAGACTCTTTACTTATTCCTTTTCTTAATGGGATTGTTTATAATATTTATAAATATTGTAATTTTGTTACAATGCATTTGTCTTTTATATATAATTTATAAAAATTATAAATATTTATAGTATTTAATAAGGACCATCACTTTTCACCAGCTGATGTGTTTTCACATCGCATTGTTGCTTTAGGAAATAAAAACATGAAAATAGACCACCTTCTCATAAATCTTGAGATTTTCTTGCCCAATGCTCTTAATCCATGGTGTGTTTTCCCCCAAATCCCTCCACTAATTGCATCTTCATATAACTAACAACTTCTCTTCTTAGCTCTCCAGGCTGGGACCACCTTGCATTGGTCTCTTTTTCTTGTCTTCCAAAAGAGCTCTACATGCCTTGAGAATAGGAATAACATATTATAATATTATGTTTTCCCCAGTCTTCCTAATACCTGAAAACTTTCTGATTGATTCTGATGAGACAGTAAAGGACCAAAATAGAAAATATTAGGAACCTAAATCATCTAGGGATCTTGTCTTGCCTCCGTAGCCAAAGACTATCACCTATCAACCCCTTCCTTGCTAAATGTTATTCAAAGAGACTTGGAACAAGTTGGTATAATTAATAAGCATAGCCAGTCTTCCTTCAATAGTAAAATACAAGTAAATATTTTGCTCAGGTCAACTGAACATTGAAGAAGCCTTACTATGTATCACAAAAAATGCTGCATGCTGGTCACACACAGGTAAGACAGGTTCTGCCTTCTGGATTTATATCCACACATTATGAGAATATAAAGGTTCACGAATCCCACCTGCTTTGTTCCTTGGTGTCCTCATCCCTGTTGGTGACAAAATCTTTTGGTGTAATAACACATCAAAGTTATACTATGAAGGGACATAACCAATGGGTACCTACAGGTCAAACTGGGTCCCTTGTACATTTACAAGGAGCAAAACCATGAGAAGAGTTTTGCAGACTTAAACACAAGGAAAGGGGCATGACAAAGCTATGGGCCATAGCAAGGTAAAAACGAAGGAACAATAGAGATCAAAGGAGAGGGACGTCCAGTTACCTATGGAAAACAGACTTGGTAGCAACTAAAAAAAATAGCTTATATAAGGGTAAGGAAAACTGTATATCCTGAAACCCAGGTATATTGGTGATTGGCTGAAAATAAGAGTGGGTTCTTTGTGACAGGAAGTGAGCCTGTCCACCATCCTGTCATTGTAAACTGTTAAGGTAGATAAATATCACTAATGGTAAATATGGACACAAAACATAGAAGTAATACTAAAGAGGGTGGTGGTAATGTGGCTCTAAGGACGAGATGATGGGGATTGACACAACCTAATACGAGATGGGAAGGAATTTATGTCCGGTTAATCCATATTGTCCTTTACTTGAGAGTTGTCACCGTAACACAGAAAGGGCTTTGAAACTCACCACCAATGCCTATAATTATCAATCACTGCAACCATCATCCTAAACACCTAAGGACAATGCAGCCTTTTCTGGAAAAGTTGCCTTTTCAAGCTCTCTTACAAAGCCATGTACAAAAATAATAATAAATACAAGTGTGTAGCAGCCCCTCCATCTGATAATTTCTCAGCTGCCTAAGAACATTAAATTTCATCTTTCTTCTTGTCACTGTCACAAAACTGCATGTGAGGCCATGCTAATTCATCTTATAACATACTTTCTCAGGCATGTCATGGGAAATCTACTGTTTTTTCTCAAAAAGTAAACACTTGAGTATGCCTTTAATAGATTTTCCTCCAAAGGTTCAACTCCACAGAGTCAAATATAAAAACAGAGAAACAATTTAAAAATAAATCGCTTGCCTTAGATTATGGACTAAATACAATCAGCCCTAATGGTAAAATGCATATTTTTTCATTATAAAAGAAAATTATTTATTGATAAATCCAGCATTTTCTTCCTTGATATTCAGTTAGCATCACTGTTTAGCAGAACATAAACCAAAATACCACAAGTAACTATCTGCAGCAAGTGATTTCATGAGACAAAAGCCACTGGCATATTAAAATTTCAGATCACTTCCTTTTTAGTCAACTTCTCTAGCACAATCCTTCATGCTGTTGAAAAAAGATGAGCAGTATCTTATACTTCCTATTAAATCCATGTTTCATCCTTTCTCAGTGTCTTAGCTTGATGTCAAACCCACAGGAAAAGATCAATGAACATGGCCCAACCTATGAGAAATAGGGGCAACTATGGCAAATTTTCCCATTGAACAGAAGATGGAGAATGTCTTAGCCATGATAATTATGGGACTTAAGTAAGAGCAAATATTTTTGCTAAGGCATTGTGGCATCCAGACATACACAAATTGTTCCTGCCAAGAAATACTCAGAACTAGACATTCAAATCATATGTACATGACTATCCAAACTTTTCATAAAACATTTATTTTGAAAATACACAGGTTAAAACATTATTGCATATTGCTAATATCATCATAATGCTTATAAAATGAGGACTGTTACAATGTTATCTAAAAAGCATATTTAAGTGTTTCTGCCTTATTTTTTGGAATATGGAATAGATTCAATGCCCATGACATCAACTTGGCACTTTATCCCACTGACTACATTTCACCCCAAGCCACAAAGTCCACGTAGAGGACTTCTTCAGATGGTTTGCAAGGAGAGGAGGTTTATCTGACTCTCTCTCCTATTATATTGGTTACAGGGAACCAACTTTCTCACACTACTAGGCTGCTCTATCCATCCCCTCAGGGCCACTCAGGAAGTAAGTTCTGGGCCGCAAACTATGATGTTTCATTCACGTCTAAGAGTAGAGGGAAAACCAGCCAAGATGAGACAACAATCAAAGCAGAGAGTAAAGAAATTAAAGGCTGAGGAATCCCAGAAAGAATTCAAGGTTTGTATCTCAACATAAATGCATAAATGAGAAAAGTATCCTAAACAAATATTAAGCATATGGTGAATATTTTATATATATAGTATCATATTTTATATATGCACATAAGGCATAACTATATTATTTCATAATATATATGAAACTTGGGGGCATGTGCACAGAACAAAAGAACAAGATAGGATATCCAAAAGTAGAACCAAGTAAGTATGGGAATTTAATATATAGTAGGTGTAGCATTTCAAATCAAGAAGAAAAATATTTATATTAAAAAATATTGTTTGAATTACTAGCAAACTAGAAAATAAAATAAGGTTGAATTTCTACCTTAGAGCAAATAAAAACCTGAGAGATAAAAATAACTAAACAAAAAAGAAACCACAAATGTGTTAGAGGAAATTATGGTGAGATTTGTAAGACCAGAATGGAAAAGTTTCTTAAGTATGGCACAGAGTCCAGAGGCATGCAAAGAAAGATCAAAGATTTTATTTCAACTACGCAAAATTTTTAAATGTTTGCATATAAGCAAATCTAAACAAGATCGAAAGAAAAATGACAAAAACTATTTACAACTCATTACAGAAAGAGGACAAATTCATTTGCTATACAAGTCACAAAGTAAAACCAGTAACAGATGGAAACGTGGGTAAATGGTATAAATAGCTGGTTTAGAGAAAAATACAGTGGTTAAACACATAACATTATTCTTTACCTTGTATTTAGACAAATAAACCTATAACGAGATAACAAACCTGTTAGATGGAATGCTAAGACAGAAAATGTGTTAAACACTAAGTTGATGGCAAGGCTGTAGAAAAGGATTTTTTTTTTTTTTTTTTTTTTTTTTTGAGACAGGGTCTCACTCTAACATCCAGGCTGGAGTGCAGTGGCATGATGACGGCTCATTGTAGCCTCAACTTTCTAGGTTCAAGCAAACTCCCACCTCAGCCTCCTGAGTAGCTGGGACCACAGGTGCGTACCACCACACATGGTTAATTGTTATGTTGTTTGTGGAGACAAGGTCTCAATATGCTGCTCAGGATGGTCTAGCATACCTGAGCTCAAGCAATCTGCCTGCCTCGGCCTCCCAAAATGCTGGGATTATAGACATGAGCCAATGCCCTGGCCAGAAAAGCATATTTTTATATGTGGCTCTTGGGAATGCAACTTGGTAGAACCTTCAAGGATAGAAATTTAGAAACATCTCTCAAAATTGAAAACATATACTTACCCATCAAGGAATCTCATGTTTAGAAACATGCCATAGACACACACAAACATGTATTTATGAGGTCATATGTAAAAGATACTCATCACAGCAGTGTTTAATAACAGCAAAACCCTAAAAGCAATCTAAATGTTCATCAATGTAGACTAGCTAAATTATAATACATCTGTAAAGTTGAATAATTGGCAGCTATTCAAAATAAGGAATAATCTTTATATCTACTAAAATTGGATATTACCTGAGATACATAATTACATGTCAAGGACTAGGGCAAGACACTGTTTATAGTAGACAGAGTTGTGCTTTTTAAACAATATATTACTGAATATGCACAGAATGTTTATAATTACAAATATGCAAGTATTTAAAGTGTTATTTCTAGAGAAGAGAAAGAAGTTCAGAGTCAATATATATATTATATAGGCAGTAGAAAAAGTTACAGATATGTTAAAAGAGTTTATGCACTACAGGTAAAATACCAGCATGGACAAAAACATACTAAGCTAGCACTAATCAAAAGAAATTTGGACTAAGTTCATTGTAGACATAACAGAATTCTAACCAAGTAGACTTATCATAGATAAAGTGGGCATTACATAAAGATAAAGGGCTGAATTCTCTAATAAGACATGATGATTTTTAATGTGTATGTCCCTAACAAAAAAATATCAAAATATGTGAGACAAAAACTGAGAGAACAAGTTGAAATAGATGAATCCACTAGTATAGCTGGAGACATCAACACTTCACTTTTAGTAATTGATAGATCCAGCAGACAAAATCAGTAAGAATAAAAATGACTTGAACAACACTATTATTCAACCTGATCTAACTGACATTTGTAGAATACTACATTCAACAACAGCAGAATACACATTCTCCTCAGGTTCACATGAAATATTTACAAAAACAATTCATATTCTGGACCATAATACATATCTAAGCAAATTGAAAGGGACAGAAATTATACAAAGTGTGTTCTCAGTCCACAATGGCATTAAACTCAAAATCAATAACTGAGACGTGGATAATCACCGACTCTTTGGAGATTAAACACACTTCTAAATAACACATGGGTCAAAGAAGTCTCAAAAAATTAAAAATAGTATTTAAAAATAAAAGTAAAATTCAAATTATTAAAATATGTGGGACCCAGCAGAAGATGGGCTCACAGAGAAATTTATAGCATTAAATACACTTATTAGAAAATGATAAATAATAAAAATTAGTAATCTCACCTTCTACCATAGAAAACTAGAAAAAGTAGAGCAATTTAAATATAAAGCAAACAGAAGAAAATAATAATGGAAGAAAGTAATAAAAATTAGAGTGGAAATCAAAAAGACCAAAAACAGAAAAATATCAATGAAACCAAAAGCTTTTTCTTCTAAAAGGCCAATAAAATTGACACATGTCTAGTCAAACTAACCAAGAAAAAGAGAGAGAAATCAAAACAACAATGTGAAAAATGAAAGAGGTTATCACTACCGATCTTACGGACATGAAAATGATAAGCAAAAAATGCCACAAAAAATTCAGTAGCCACAGATTTGATAACTTAGACAAAATGAACCAATTACTTGAAAGATACAAACTACCAAAACACACAAGAAGAAATAGATAACCTGAATATGATTGCATCTATGAAAATAAAATAAGTCAATAATAAAACAAGGCATAAGGCCTACTGAATTCATTGGTGAATTCTACCACATATGTAAGGAAGAAATGATACTAAATCTTCATAATCTCACCCAGAAAACAGAATTTTTAAGAGAACATTTCCTAACTCATTCTATGAGAACATTCCTGTAATACCAAAACCATATTAAACACATAGGTTTTCCTTTCCCATAAGAAGGGAGAACTGCAGGTCAGTATCTCTCCTGCCACAGGCTACAAAAGCAAAAAAAGACAAATGAGATTATATCAAAATAAAAAGTTTCTGCACAGCGAAGAAGAGAATGTGTTTCTGCACAATCAACAGAGTGAAGAGACAACCTATAGAATGGGAGAAAATATTTGCAAACCAAACATCTGCTAAGGGGCATATCACTAAATTATATAAGAAACTTAAACAATTCAATAGCAATAAAACAATCTGATTTTAAAGTGGGCAAAGAACCTGAATAGACATTTCTCAAAAGAAGACATGCAAATGGCCAGCAAGTATATTAAAATATGGTCATCACTAATCAGGGAGATGCAAATTAAAACCACAATGAGATATTACTTCATACCTATTAGAATGGCTATTATCCAAATGACGACAGATAGCAAGTGTAAATGAGGATATGGGGAAAGGGAACTCTTGCACATTATTGGTGGACATGTAATGTAAACTAATATAACCACCAGGGAAAATAGTTTGGAGATTCCACACAAAAAATTATAAACAGAAATACCTTATGATCCAGCAATCCCAGTACTGGTTATATATCCAAAGGAAATGAAATCAGCATGTCAAAGCAGTATCTGCACTTCTATATTCATTGCATCATTATTCTCGGTAGTCAAGAAGGCATGAATAAATCTTAAATGCATATTAATAAGTGAAAGGAACCAGTTTTAAAAAGCTACATACTGTATGATTCAAACTATATGACATTCTGGAAGAGGCAAACTGTAGAAGCACTGAAAAGATCAGTCACTGGCCAGGCGTGGTGGCTCACGCCTGTAATCCCAGCACTTTGGGAGGCCGAGGCAGGTGGACCACAAGGTCAAGAGATCGAGACCATCCTGGCCAACATGGTGAAACCCCCTCTACCAAAAATACAAAAATTAGCTGGGTGTGGTAGCATGCACCTATAGTTCCAGCTATTCAGGAGGTTGAGGCAGGAGAATCACTTGAACCCGGGAGGTGGAGGTTACAGTGAACCAAAATCATGCCACTGTACTCCATCCTGGCAACAGAGTGAGACTCTGTCTCAAAAAAAAAAAGATGTCATTGCTAGAGATGTAGACGGATGAGAACGGAATTGAAAAGGTGAAGAAGTAAGCACAGGGGAATTTTTAGGTCAGTGATACTATTCTATATGATTCTGTAATTGTGGATAAATGACAGTATGCATTTATCAAAACCCATTTAAATTTACATCACAAAAAAGAACCTTAATGTACAGAAATATGTTTTAAATCATTTAGAATACTGAGGTAACAAAGTCTCCCTCCTTGACCCAACTTTAGTCAGGCTCCTCTGAACCTTCCTCTTGACTAGACCTCAACCTTGACCTTTCATGTCTATCCTTAACAAGCCTAGTTTTAGAAAAGAATCATGCTTAGTCAGTTTAGCAAGAATTTCCCCACCCTTCATATTGGATTAAATTATTTATCCCCAACCCTCGATGTCTAAACCCTTGGCTTGCCTTCAGCAAGAATTCTATTAGGCCAATTGGCAGGAATTTCTCTACCCTTGATATGTCTAATAAAGTTCCTCTTAGTAATTTTCTATCCATTGACCTCCTCACTCTGATCATTGGCAGATTCCCAGGGTGTCTCTGCTGTATTCAGAGTTGAACTCAGTCTCTCTCTTTTATTGCAATAGCCTTGAATGAAATCTGTCTTGCCATTTTTAACAAGTTCCCAGTGAATATCTTATCAAAATTCCAAGATTAAAAAAAGAACGTGATACAAGAATCTAATATAATTACAAATGTATGAAATAACCCCACCAAATAGGGGGTGGAGGGATACGTTGATGACCTAAATCACTCTGGAAATAAGCAGCATCTGTAAAACTAGAGGCAAAAGAAACTATTCAAAAGCACTGTACTCTAGCTGATAAAGGTATTTCCTATATATGTATGGGTTAAAAATTCTCGTGTTACTAGAACTATATAATGGAATTGAACAATTAAGCAATTGGATCTCCAATGTTGAGAGCCAGGTTTCTTGCTGTGGGAGTAAAAAATTATAGATATGCATGGAAAGAAGACTAGACTAATCCATATGGTAATGGACTACCGTTGCAGACATTAGCAATGAACCCATATTTAGCTTAACATACATAAAGATATAGGAATATTTATAGATATGTGTGTATATATAAGTCAGTATACACATACTTATTTCTTTGCTCTATCAGCTAAGGAAGTCCAGAAGCATTGATACTTGAGTAGCCATGAGCATATATAGTGCCCAGTTCTGTGTTTCTAATATCATTCTGTGATAAAAGGAACCAAAGCTCCTTGGAGAAACGACGAATTCTACAACTGGGGCAGAAAATATACAATAAGGAAGTACTGCAAAATAAAAGCACATTGATGAGGTTATGTCAAAGAGACACATGAGCCAGCTGAAAGAGCTCCTAGTGGCCAAAACTGGAGCAATTTCAGCAACAAAATAACGAAGCTAGTATTGGATGATAGCCCAAGGTGTAAAAAGCCCATGAGTCCTTATCAATATAAATGATTGGTTGAATCAGTAAATAAACTGGGGAGACAAGAAAACTCTCCCATGCAAAAGAATACCAAATTATTTATGTATATACTCTGCCCTCAAGGAAGTGGTACATAACTCCCCGCTTATTATGGGCTGCACGTAGTAATTTCCTTCCACAGAGCACAATGCAGGAAGATGAAAAAAATGAGTAACTTTCCAATGGAGAAACCTGACAAACACTGCCTCACCCAGATGATCAAGGTCAACATCAACAGAGAAAATTCATGCTGTTAGCATGTACCTGCAATGGACTAAATGTTTATGGCTCCTCAAAATTCATATGTTGAATTTCTAACCCCCAAGATAATGGTACTAGAAAGTATAGTATTTGGAAAGAGATGAGGTCATGAAGGTAGCACTCTCATAAATGGGATTATTAGCCTTATAAAAGAGACCCCAGAGAGATCCCTTGCCCCTTCCATCCTGTGAGGACACAGAACAAAGCCATCTGTGAACCAGTAAGGAGGGCCTCGCCAGACACTGAATCCACTGGAAACTTGGTCTTGGACTTCCTACTCTCCAATACTGTGAGAAATACATTTATCTTGCTTATAAACAACACAGTCTGTGATAATTTGTTATAGTAGTCCAAATGAACTAAGGCAGAACCCTTGATCTTGTATAATAAACATGGGTACAAGGTATATGGGAACTCTCATATTATCTTCGCATTTTTTTTCTATAAAGTCTAAAGCCATTCCAAAAAATAAAGGATATTTTTTAAAAGAAACTAAATAAAATACATACAATTTGAAAATGACGCCAAGGTAAAGACTTAAATGATAAAAAAAAAAGTTCCATACACAATTACCATAGAGCCACAGAACTTCTGAGTAAAGACAATAGAGTGACAACTAGTAACAGAATCTTCCTTCTCCAAAATGAGCAAAAAGTAGCACTCCCCCCAAAAAAAATTCACCAGTAACAAATAACCGAGGAGAATGGAGTAATCTAAGGCCATGAAGTTAAATAAGTTGGCATCCAGGTAAATATAAAATTCTAGAGCAGAGCTAAGAAATAAAGCAAAGCCAGTCCCTGTACTCATTGTCCTCTTAAATCCCATACAGAATAGTTGAAAAAAAAAAGTCGTAGAACTTTCACTAATATTCTCAAATCAAGTGAGAAACAAACCACTATATAGGTACCTGTGTTAGGCCATCCTTGCATTGCTATAAATAAATAGCTGAGGCTGTGTAATTTATTTTGAAAAGAAGTTTAATTGTCTCATGGTTCTACAGGTTGTACAGGCAGCATGATGCTGGGATTTGCTCAGCTTCTGGTGAGGCCTCAGGAAGCTTACAATCAAGCAGAGGCAAAGGGGAAGCAGGCATATCACAGGGCGAGAGCGGGAACAATAGGGAGGGGGAGGTGTTACACACTTTAAACAATCAGATCTTGCAAGAACTCACTATCATGAGGGCAGTACCAAGCCATTCATGAGGGATCCACCCCCATCACCCAAACACCTCCCACCAGGCCCCACCTCCAACGTTGGGGATTACATTTCAACATGAGATATGGAAGGAACAAACATCCAAACTATTATTAGTAACCTTATCTTTTTCCTATGCTAAGTAGAAGAAGAAATGGATGCTGGGGATGATACATCCTGAGAAGGAAAAGCTTCAATTCTTAATTGGAGGAATGCTCTGAAGGCTGAGAGCAATGCCTTCAACCTGCGGCATATTTTCTTAGTAAGTCTAGTAACCTCCAGTATAGGATATTTACCAGAATCTCAGATCCTAGAGTGGAAACTGAGCTAGAGCATCACCCTTGGCCCCCACACCATGCCCTCCATTACCATTTCTCCAGAAATAGAACAAGAGTTAAAACATAACAAATGTAGTAGTCAAAACAATGGCCATGGAACCACAGAACTGGGGAGGCAAACAAATCACCAATACCATGTTACAGAAAAGAGAAGGTTTGCAAGATCTAGAAACCCAGCAGGTCAACAGGGAAAGTCAGCACTCTAAAACTTAAATAAAAAGAGAAGCTTTAAAAATTGTGTTTGTACATATGTATATATACGTATATACATATGCATCCACCTATCTACCTGAATGAATAAAATGGCACCTAACCCACAGGAGAACATATTCCAAAGTAGAAAACATTTCCCCAAGTGCTTTATACTGCAGGACAACATAATAAGGACTTGGACTCAATGAAAACAAGACTTCAAAGAGACATGTGATAGAGTAAAAAGAAGAAGAAAATGCAGACTCAGAAAACAAATTGAAGACAAAAAGTCTTATCATTCCAGGACCAATAAATGAATTATATGAAATATATAACTGAAAAGTAAATGTTGATTAATAGGAAATGCTTAATAACAATAAATGCAGATCTGAAAGACCATTAAATTTAAAGAGTTAGAGAAAAGCAAGTACATAAAGAAAACTGACAAAGAATGCAACTTATTGGCTGGTTATAAGAATCCAAATTATTGATGTTCCTAAAGGATCAATAAATATAACCCAAGAAGTACAAAACAATAATGAAAATTTCCCTGAAAGGCAGGGATGGAGACCTGACTCCAGAAAAAAAGAGTTCACACTTCATTATGCGGAAATTTGACACAAAATGTTCAACACAACTTTATCTTAGTTTAACATATTATACCCTAAGCATAAAGGAAAAATTCTTAAGTTATTCAAGAATAAATATATTTATATTTAAGTGAGGTTGGCTTCACGATTTTTCAAAAGCAACATGGAAACAGGGGGAATTGTGGTTATATAACAGAATGTGAATATTCTACACCCAGAAAATGTAAAAATAGGCAACAAAAAGTCAAAGGGTGGAGAGAAGAGATTAAAGAATACTCTCATTTTTTTCATCACATAATATCTAAAAGGGAATTCTGTCATTAGTTCCAACCACTTAGTGTTTTTCCAACGTTCTTAGTCTTAGAAAGATTATTTTAGGAATAGATGAACCATCAGCTTACCAAGTACCAAGGTCTATCTATGAATTTGAGTATGTACATGGTACAAATTGAGGGTTATCTCTAGCCTGTCCCATTGCTTTTAAGTAAAAGCATTTTCTTCCAGAACACATACCTGAAACTGGACCATTTTTCAAAGAAAATGCAATATCATATAAGTATATATTTATTTACTTAAATTGTTTTCTTACTAGAATGAGGTATGGGAAATCTGGAAAGTCCAGTCGTAAATATTTTAGACTTTATAGTTATAACTACTCAACTCTGCTGCTGGAATGCAAAAGCAGTCATAGACAATAGGTAAATGAATGTGCATAGTAGCTATGTTACAATAAAACTTTATTGTAACAAAAACAGGGAGCAGGCCAGATATGACCAAAGGGGGGTAATTTGTGCACTCATGCTCTAGAGTCAAAATTTTGTGCATGTCTTGCCAGACAAAATAATTAAATTATATATTTTCTAAAAACACTCTAACCTTTGCCTACATTTTGTGACAAACGTATATTGCTAAAATATGTGAATATTGTTGAAAACTCAGAAAAATAGAGAATCTTAAAAATTGAGAAAATCTCATTCCATCTCCCAGGCTAGAGTGCAGTGCCACGATCACAGCTTATTGCAGCCTTGACCTTCCCCATACGCAGGTGATCCTCCCACCTCAGCCTCCTGAGTAGCTGGGGCTACAGATATGCGTCACCAAGCCCAGCTAATTTTTGTAGAGACAGGGTTTCACAACATTGCCCAGGTTGGTCTCCAACTCCTGGGATCAATCAGTCTGCCCACCTCCACCTCCCAAAGTGCTGGGATTAGAGGTGTGAGCCACTGCACCCAGCCAAGAATATTTTGAAAGGAGAATAAAAGTTATCTATAGTTCCACTATCCAAAAATAGAGGCTATTTAATATTAACACATTTCCTACTTTTTACAAGCATTTTTTTCAGATGACACAGCATTAACAAGTTCATATCCTTATTTTTACACTTAACATTATATCATAAAGAACTGTTATAAAATTAAAACTTGTGTAAATATGCTGTTTAAAAGGTGTGTAAAATTCCATCAGAGTTATTTCAAGATTGACGTATTTATCTTTTTTATTTGGATCTTTGGATATTCCACTTTATCCCTATAATGTAATCCTTAAATGATTATGTTTGTACTTAAATTATTTTTCGCATCTCTGGTAATTTGTTAGGATAGACTCACAGAAGTTAGAGAGTGTGAACATTTACAAAATACTTTTTAAAATTCCTTTAAATTCGCATATACAGTATCTGAGATGTGCCCATGAAAAAAAAGGAGTTACATATTCTCAACTTAAAATTAGGAGCCACTATCCCCCTCAAAAATAGAAATCTAGCTTATAAATTAGTCTTTAAAATACTCCATCCAATACAAGCTATGTATCACTTGCTTAAAAGAAAATAAGTTTAACTGTTGTTCTACACCAAGACATAAGACATTTATTTGCTTCAGAGTTGGAGCTACAGAGGTAAGCACCACAACAAAATATTAGAGCAGCGTAATTAATCATCATGGACGTTTCATTGTCAGTGAACATAAATCAAAAGGCAAGCACTTTTCTACCCTGAGTGATATGAAACCAACATAAACATGGCAAGAGGAATCAGATGCTTGTCAGTGGCTGATAGTATTTTTCACTTCTCCCACAAATAAGTAGTAGAATGTTGCACATGAATACTTTCTACCCTGTGATTTATTTTCTCAACCAAGTATTACTCAGAAATAGCAAAACTGCAGGAAAACCTTTCTTACAGCATCCTGGCATAAAAATGTCAAAAGATAAAATAATCTAAATATCAATACGAATTGCCCAGGAACACATCAGGCTTACAATGATCATCGTATAGGTGGCCAATTCAATTGCTTAGCAACATTGTCCTTCTCAATTAGATGTGTAGAAGACCAAGTTTATCTTTGAAGCAGTTGAGTAAGGCTGAAACAGCAGAGAAACTGAATCTCATAGACCCAGATATGAATCCCATCTCTCTAGTTATTGCTATGTGATTTGAGGCAATTTCCCTCTCCAACACTGTTTTCTTCATTGCAACATGGAGAAAATAATACCTGTCTCACAGGTTGTAGTTAAGAACAAGTAAGATAATGCACACAAAGTGACTACCATGGGTCCTGCAAAATAAGTGAATCTCAATGTTGGCTGAATCAGAAGCTCTTCCTACATGCAAATGATGGAAAACTTTTATTATATCTCTCTCAATTATTTAGTATCTCTCTTAATGATAGCAAAAGTACACTTTACCTTTGTATTTCACTGGCTTAAACAAGCTTAAACCTTATTCCAAATCATTAGCCTTCTAATTATGATGCTTCAGTAACTGTCTTTAATTCCACTGAACATAGAAGTTGATAAATAACTTTAAAGCCTCATAAGCAAATTCATGCTCCAGGACAGCCTTGATCAAGTGAATTGTCACGTGGGCTGCCACGCCTCACATTTTTCAACCTTGTGTTTTTATAAAACTCAGATATCATTTTCGTGTACATATTTTATATGCACCGTTATTGCTTCTTTCACTTGTGTTAAAGGAATGATTAAAATCCATATAAAATGAATATTAATAATCCCCTAGAATAAAGAACTCTTTAATATTTTAAATATTTTAAATAAATGTCCACTTATTCAATAAGTGAATGAGACACATTGAATTCATCAGAATATGGTGTAAATATATTATGGAATTCTTAATAATCGACGTTGTTGACTGGAATTTAGCGCTTTTGTGGCAAAAAGAAAAAAAAATCCATTCAGACCCTTTAAAGACAGATACTACAATATATTCCTGACATATAAGCAAGATGATAGGGAATCTGTTAATGTCTCTCATGCGAATACACTTGTGGGTTTTATGAGCCAAAAATAGGTCAGGTGGTTGGCTAGGTGCAGTGGTGCACCTCTGTAATCCCAGCATTTGGGGAGGCCGAGGTGGGTGGATCACCTGAGGTCAGGAGTTTGAGACCACCCTAACTAACATTGTGAAACCACGTCTCTACTACATACAAAAAACATTAGCTAGGTGTGGTGGCACATGCCTGTAGTCCCAGCTATTCAGAAGGCTGAGTCAGAAGAATCGCTTGAACCCAGGAGGCAGAGGTTTCAGTGAGCCGAGATTGTGCCATTGCACTCCAGCCTGGGTGACAAGAGTGAAACTGTCTCAAAAAAAAAAAAAAAAAAAAAAAAAAATAGGGCAGGTGGTTACAGAATATTGAAGCAGAAGAGAGTTTCAACCTCTTTATAAACGCTAGTGTTTGGTATTGTAAAAGAGTGCCTGTGTGAGTCCACTGTGACTTCCTTTCGTAATTGTAGGAGTGTCTACAAGCTCTTCTGGAAGCAGAACAAGCTCTTCTGGAAGCAGAACCTGAGCCAGTGATTTGAGTACAATGATCCTTTAAGAAAATGCTCTCAGAAGAAATCAGTATGGAAGTGTTGTCAGAAGGATAATAGAAAAGGGAGAAGCCAAGAAGGATCTGACTTCAGATCCTGCTGGGAGCTCTGCACTTTACAATTGAGCAGTAGCATATATTGTTTTCAGACATAATGTCCCCAAAGAGCACAGATATTACTGGTGAGTGGAGGCTGTTTTATTATATCCAAAAATATCAAAAGTATGGGCCAAAATTGATTTTGCACATTTATTTATTCATTCAGCCAACATTTTTAGGACTTTCTTGAATTCCTGCTTTAAGTAATACTTTTATTATTTTTATATTACAATCCCTCAGAGTCTGCCTCTATGGAGTCAACAAATCTGGGCTTTTGCATGAATACACCAGAAAGCCATTCTGCCATAGGTAGACTGCGGAGGAGGAAAGTCAGTGATAAAATATCCCTGACTCTAAGGGACAAGGAGGTTCCAATACACAAGGGCCATCCTCTGAAGGTCACAGGAACCTGCTTTTAGCAGAAAAATATGCAAAGGCTGGGAAAGGGGAAAGAGGTGGGATAGGATCCAGATGGGCACTAACAGGGTCCTCTGCAATAGACATAGTTTCCATTCAAATCAGTGTGGAACAAATGCCCTGAAGTATTTGTATCTCAATCATCTCATTTGTAAATATACAAAAAATATAGAAACGGGAAATTATTCAGATTAGAAAAATGTGGTTGGCCCAATGATGGAGAAAGTTTTTCTTCATTATGTGAAGTTATTTTTTATCATGTTCTACAACCAAGTTCACCTACTCATTCAATATGTTCACTAAATACCTCTTATTATTAGGAATTTCAGTGATAATAAACTTAGTTGAATGAAGCAACGGTATTAAATTGCTTTTCACTAATCAAACACTGTTCCATGGTTATAAGTGCATTCAAGTTTCTCCAAATTTGCCACATCTTCATTTGTTTGAGCTGATATAACAGAATACCTGAGATGGGACTGATGCAGGCAAATGTCAAAACTGGGACATGGCTCAGAAGGGTTCCTGGCCTTAGACAGGAAAGAATTCAAGAGCAAGGCAACAGTGAAAGAAAGCAAGTTTATTAGAGCAATAGTGTCTAGCAAAATGACTGTCCCACAGATAGAGCAGGGCTATCCCAGAGGAGCGCAGAGCAGCAGTGGACAGCAAAGTAGTAGCTCCATAGGCAGAGCAGCCCAAAGCAGCAGCAGTCCCAAACGACAGTCAGAACAGGAGCAGGAGTCCCAACAGCTGCAGCAGGAATTTCTGGCTAGCTGTATTTACATCCGCTCTTAATTATAATCCAATTAAGAGGTGGGTGATTTGGAATTTTCTAGAAAAGAGGCAGGGAGTTCCTGGAACCATATAAGGTCATTTCCAGGTTGTTACCATGGCACATTGACATTACATTTGTAAACTTTCATGGCACCTGTAGGAGTGTCTTTAATAATGAGCAGTGAGGGCAACCAGAGGTCATTGTCATTGCCATGTGCTGAAATCTGCCAGTTTCTTTACTCCATCCTGTTTTTGATTAACGGTGTTGTTTCTGGTGCTTGGAAAACAAGTCCTGCTTTTCTCCTACATCAAGACAATTTATAATGAAAGGAAATTTATTTCCTTACAGTTTTGGTAGCTGGGAAGTCTAAGGTTAGGGCACCAGAAGGTTCAGTGTCTGGTGAGACCATTCTCTTCTTCCAAGATGGGGCCTTTCCTGCTGCATTCTCTAGAGGAAAAAGTGGCTGGATCGCCACATGGCAGAAGGACACCAAAAGGGCAAGAGAGGGCCAGACTCACTCATTTCTAAGGTATTAACCACAACCAACAGGACAGAGACCATATGATCTGATCATCTCTTAAAGATAACACCTCTTAATACTGTTACAATGGCAATTAAATTTCAACATGAGTTTTAGAGGGGACAAACATCCAAACCATGCCACCACAAAGGGAATGGGAACTCATCTCAAAGCCATCCCCTCCATAATCTCCATAGTGTACAACACAAAATGTATTTCCTACTGATACTGAATTAGTGGCTTTCAGTGATGTGTCATTTCATTCATGAGAGAATAACTCATCAATAGGAATTTCGAAAGTAGAAAAATGGACTGTTCTAAAAACTCTCATGTTTGTGAAGATTACCTCTCTGGGCTCCTCCAAAGCCTTTACAGATCCCAAATATCTATAAGCCTCCTCTCTTCCTGCTGCAATATACCTCAACTAATGACCAGTTGGGACTCAATTTACTATTTATCTAGTGGTTTCTGGTTAAATTAGAGAAACAACCTAGATACTCGGAAAAATGTTTTTATTTAGCAAGTGAAAAAGAGATCTCATCTATTGTCTGCACTTTACAATTAAGCACCAGTATATACTGTTTGCATACATAATTTTGTCACATCCCTAAAGAGAGAGCACAGATATTCCTGGTGAGTGGAGGTTGATTTATTATATCCAAAATATCAAAAATATGGACCAAAATTGATTGAGTACATTTACTTATTCATTCAGCCAACGTTTTTAGGACCTTCTTGAATTCCTACTTTAAGTAATGCTTTTATAATGTTCGATATTACAATCCCTCATTTTATATATCTTCATTAGCAGACTTTTACCTGTCTTTTCTACCTCTAATCAATCGTGTGTAATATTTCTAATATTCTGACAAACTCAAAGCTATTTTTCAACACAAGTATAAGTTTATATTTTCTGTAGAGTTAGGTACAGGCAATGCTGCTTTGGATGTTTTGCAAATGCTCTCAGTCCTTTAAAATATTAATAAAACTTTAAGTTCTCAAGTTTCTGTAAGAAGAAAATATGAAGTGAATTAGGGTGAACCTAGAATACTTCCTTTAGAAACTTAAACCCCACTTTGGGAGGCTGAGGTGGGCAAATCTCTTGAGCCCAGAAGTTTGACACCAGCCAGGACAACATAGCAAAACCCGGTCTCTACAAAAAATACAAAAATTAGCTGGGTGTGATGGCACACACCTGTAGTCCCAGCTACTCAGGAGGCTGAAGTGGGAGAATCACCTGAGCTTGGGAAGTCAAGGCTGCAGTGAGTGTGGTTGTGCCACTGCACTCTAGCCTGGCTGACAAAGTGAGACCTTGCCTCAGAAAAAGAAAGAAAGAAAAAGAAAGAAAGGAAAAAAAAGAAGGAAAGGAAAGGAGAAAGGAAAAGAAAAGAGAGAAACTTCAACCAACAACTTTAGCATGGAGTGTAATGAGAACAGCAGGAAACTACAGGGATCAGGTTAAGCCATGGCATTGAGCCACACCTTGTGAATGTATTTACAACACATTCCTATTATATAATATGTATGTTTCAGTGAAATGTAAACTTTTAATAAAATAGAGCAAAACATTTCTTAAAAAGTTAGGGAGCCAATATCTAGGGTATGCAATTTTCTAAATTATTGTAATTGAAGTTATTGTTAGGTTGTGACAGGGATGACTTCAAGAGTTCCCTAATTGGTCCTCAAGCATGCCAAGACTTCACCCGATAATGAAATGCTCCCATTAACCCATGTTCCCTTAAAATCTCAAGAGAAAACTGCTAGTTTCCAGGTTAGTGAAGATGCCAAATGTTCTCCTTGCTCTGGATTTCTGACTGGTGAACTGACACAGGGGAGAGAAAAGGTTTACATATAATTGTTAGTCGTAAATCAGGAGCTCTTCTGATAGGTGAGTCAGGGTACCAATACTTCATGACTCCCAAAGACATTCAGGAAGATTTCCAGGAGCAACAGAGACATTAACAGTGATATAATTTATATTGTTTGCAAAGATGTATATTGGGTAATTCTATTTCTCTAGTAATATAAGTTCAAAATATCTGGTTACTGAGGAAGCTAAGCACTGAGAAAAGTCATCTAGTTGCACATGATATCCAGCTCAGAGCAAATTACTGAGGAGTGATTGTGCTTGCCTTTGTGAACTTGCCTGAACATGCATGACCAAAGATATCCACATGTAAAGCCACCGTATCACCAGCCTCCAACCCACACCCCATAAGCCAGGTCCAAGATCCCATTACTGAGGCAGAGTTATCTAGGTATGGTAAACTCAAAAATAAAATGAGAAAAATGTAATTGACAAGAAGCCCACTTATGATCCTCACTTTTCTATAACTATATTAAAATACTCTTTGCTGTGAAATAAAAAGACCATATATTTAGAAAAAGATTTGAAAAAGGAAATGATGGATGAGAAAGAGGAAGGGTAGGAAGGAACATAGCAGCCTCATAAAACAGGTAGAAATATTTCCTCACATATTTTAAAATTTTGTGTAAAATTGGTATTATCTACTCCTTAAATGTTTGATAGAATTAACCAGTGAGGCTAGATGAACCTGGGATTTTCTTTAAGTGAGGCATTTTTAATAAACTTTTATTTTAGCATAATTGTAGATTTACAGAACAGGTGCAAACATAGTCCATCATCCCCATTCCCCTCTCACACAGTATCCTTGAATGTGGGTTTTTTCTACCTTGGCATAATTAATATTTCAGGCCAGATCATTCTTTGTTGTTGGGGACTGTCTTGTGCATTGTAGATCTTCACTAGCATCCTAGGTTTCTACCTTAGATACTGGTAACACTGTTGCCTCAATGGTGACAGCCAAAAATGTCTTCAGATATTGGAGATGTTCCCCAGGGAAAAAAATTATTGCCTAGTGGAGAACTGCTGCCCTAAAGTTAAGATCTTACATAACCATGTAAGAAATTAACACGGTCTGACCGGGTGTGGTGGCCCACACCTGTAATCCCAGCACTTTGGGACGAGGCAGGCAGATCACGAAGTCAGGGGATCGAGACCATCCTGGCTAACATGGTGAAACCCCATCTCTACTAAAAACACAAAAAATTAGCTGGGTGTGGTGGCGGGCACCTGTAGTCCCAGCTACTCAGGAGGCTGAGGCAGGAGAATTGCTTGAACCCAGAAGGCAGAGGTTGCAGTGAGCTGAGATCACACCACTGCACTCCAGCCTGGGCAACAAGCAAGACCTCGTCTCAAAAAAAAAGAAAAGAAAAGAAAACAGAAATTAACACTGGTACATTACTGATTACTGTTAACTAAAGTACAGTACAGACTATTCAGTCTTCACCAGTTTTTTATTACCATCCTTTTTCTGTCTGGGTATCCAATCCAGGATACCACATTGCATTTAATAATGGAATTATTTTAATTACAAATCAAATTTATGTTATCGATATACAAATAATCAGCCTATTCTGAGGTCACTTTTGATGAACATGTCTCTCAAAGACTTGGTGCATTTCATCTAAGCTGTTACATTTATTGATATACAGTTTATTGGTCCTAATATTTATTATCCTCTATCTATAGAATGTGTGATGATATTCCTATGTTTATTCCTGATACTGATAATTTGCATTTTCTCTCATTTCTTGATCACTCTGGTGAGAGATTTGTCAATTTTACTGATCTTTTCAAGAATCAGCTTTAAATTTTATTAATATTTTCTCTATTGGTCTATTTTCTATGTTAATGATCTTTACTATTTTCTTTCTTCTACTTTGGGTTTAACTTGATCTTCTCTTGAGATTCTTAAGGTGCAAACTTAAATTATTATTTGACATCTTTCTTCTTTTCTAATATAATTTAACACCATAAACATATCTCTAAGCACTGATTTGGATCCATTCCATAAATTTTTGTATTCCTTGTTTTCATGTTCATTTAATCCAATTTTTGTTTTCTTTTATGATTCTTCTTTCACTCAGGGATTTCTTAGAAGTGACTGCCTAATTCTCAAATGTTTAGGGAAATTCCAAATATTTTTCTGTTAGTGATTTCTAATGTAATACTTTTTTAGTAAGAGAAAATACTCCACAGTACTTTGCTCCTTAAATGTATTGTCTTATGGCCAAAGGTATGATTATCTCAGTGCCTGATATAATTTGGCCATGTCCTCACCCAAATCTCATCTTGAATTGTAGCTCCCATAACCCCCACATGTCTTGGGAGGGATCCTGTGGGAGGTAATTGAATCATGGGGGCAAGTTTTTCCCATGCTGTTCTCATCATAATAGTGAATAAGTCTCTGAATAGTGAATAAGTCATAATAGTGAATAAACCAAGATCTGATGGTTTTATAAAGGGCAGTTCCCTTGCACATGCTCTCTTGTCTGCTGCCATGTAAGATGTGCCTTTGCTCCTCCCGTGATTGTGAGTCCTCCCCAGCCATGTAAAACTGTGAGTCCATTAAACCTCTTTTTCTTTATAAATTACCCAGCCTCAGGTATGTCTTTATAAGCAGCATGAGAATAGACTAATACAGTGGCTATTCTATGTGCACTTTAGAAAATGTGTATTCTGCTCTTATTGGATTGGATGTTCCATAAATGTCAATTTGGTCAAGTTGATCTATAACGTTGATCAAATTTTCAATAGCCTTATAGATTTTTTCCTCTACATGTCCTATCAGTTACAGAGAAAATAAAGTTAAAATTTTTATCTCTAATCATGGACTTGTCTATTTCTTTTATTTGTTTTACTTTATGTATCTTGAGCTGTTATTTGGGGCATATACATTCCAGGTTATAGGTCTTTTTGAAGAAATGATCCTTTATCATTATGAAATGCCCACATCACCCCCTTAATATTTCTTGTTTCTAAGTCTATGTGCATAATATTTACATTGCTATTACAATTTCATTATTAGTTTTTCTATGGTATAGCATATTCCATTATTTTTATATATCTGTATGTCCAATTAAAGTGAGTTTTATGTATTCAGCATATAGTTGGGTCCTGCTTTTTTTATCCAATGTGACAGTTCTTCATTTGCCTTCATGTTTCAAACATTTTTTCTGGTTATAGAATTTTAGTTCTGTTTTCTTTTCAGTATCTTAAAAATATTGTTCCCTTGTCTTCTAATTTACATAATTTCTGGTGAGAAGTCTATAGTCATTCTTAATTTTGTTCCTCTGTATATATCTTTCTCTGATTGCTTTGAGGTTTTCTTTTTATCATTGATTTTTAAAAGCTTTATTATTATGAGCCTCAGTGTGGATTTTGTATGTGTGTTAATGCTGCTAAAGTTTTGTTGAGCTTCTTGAATTTGTGGCTTTGCAGTGTTTTAACATAGTATTGCTGAAAAGTTTTAAAATTTTTTGAAAATTCTTGAAGAATTTCAAAATTTTCTGCTCTAACTTCTTCAAATTTTTTTTCCATTCTCCCCTTTTGTGACTTTAATTGCACGTTAGATTGTTCAGCTGCTTGATGCTGTCCCACAGATCACTGAAGCTTTGGTCTTTTTTCAGTCTTCTCTATGTGTTTCACTTTGTTAGTTTCTATTCCTGTGTTTTCAAGTTCATGCATTTTTTCTTCTGCAGTGTTTAACCCACTGTTAATCCAGCAAAAGTTTTATTTCAGGTAGTGTATTTTTTTAATTCCTGAAGTTTCATTCGGTTTTTATATTTCCTCTCTCACACCTCAACATGTCATGTTTTCCTTAGTCCTATCAATCATACTTATAATAGTTGTGATCTCTAGGGTATGCTCTCTTCTTCCTTGTCTCTCTCTGTGCAACTATCTTCCATCCATTGCTCTGCACCTCAAATTCTAATTGCTTCAGCATCCCTAGACCCTGATCTCTGCCTCAGTGAGATCACCAGGCTTTGTTTCGGTTCTTCTTCCCCATGCCACAGTGGAGAAGGTACCTCTAGGAAGAAAGTTGAGGTAAACATAAGGTTCGCCTGATTTGTTTGCATTCTCTCATGAATCACAGTCCTGTATTTCCTACCATATTCAGAAACGATTGTTCTGTGTAAGTTTTCTGCTTGTTTCTGACAGGAAGGCAAGTCCTGTAACAGAGACTCCTTTATAGACAGAACTGGAAGTCTGCACACAGCCTTTAGATGGCGTTATCTGCCGCCACTAATTTTGATGATGACCTAGCAAGTATGCTGGATATGGTACCAGGTATTTTCTCGCAATCACTCAGTTAGTTTTAATGGTTCTTTAAGTCTGTTTTTCTTCCCAAACACAGAGGGGTCAAAGGTCATAAGGATAGTTTTGAACTATCCTTTTTAACAGTGGGTTAAACACTGCATGACAGATTTGAACCTAGGTTATCCTGACTCTTAACTGCTCCTCCACTTCAAAGAGTATCCTGTTTTTAGGGACTTTTGAATGAGTCTCCTGACATTCATTCTCTCATTCATTTCCCATTTTTGTGGGTTTTCAAAGTATCACTTAGCCTTTTTCTCTGCTTTGAGGAAACAGATATTAATATGCTCATCTAATAGATAGGTCAACTGAGGTCCAGAGGGCTCTGTAATTTTTCTCAAGGTCTTACAATTAGTAAACAACAGGAGGAAGTAGAAAAACGAGATTAGCGCTTATATCTCTGAACACCTAGAATACCATTCTTTCCATTACAACTCACTGGAAAGCAAAAGCTATTTAACTGCACACTTTTTAAAAAGAAACAACCATTAAAATAACAGATCCTTAATTTAAATTAACATCTTCAATCTACTCTTCAGCTCAACCTCTCCAATATGATCTCCAGAAATGAGGTTTAAATGCACTGACATTCTGTCAACTATATCCTTAAGGAACGGATTCCAGAGTCTGCTTTGTTTGAAATGACTGTCATGAGTTGGGTTGTAAAAAGTAATTGGTTCTATAATTTCATACATGCCAAAATATGCTACACACTGTTCCCTAATCGCTGTTTTGTGTGTGCACACAGGTGTAAAATCAATTTGGTTTCTCGGGTAGCTCTCTGGCACTGTCTATAAGTCACAAGATAGTAAAATGCAATGACTGTTCCTAGCCTGCAGCTCAAGTTTTTCCAAGCCTCTCTGTCATCTAAAAGATTATGTCGAAGTCACAAAACCAACTGGGCCTCAGTTTCCCCAGCTGTAAAATGGCAGCTGGAGACAAATGACCTAAATAACTCTAAGCTTCCTTCCATTTCTGACATTTTAAAATATAATTTTTAAGTAAGTTTAGATGGAATTGTATCAACTAGGAACACCTATTAATTGGCATGTCCATGCCTATACAGTACAATGATAACCACGGTCCATTGTCCCCGTTTTCCTGTAACATTTAGAATCATGTCCTAAAGGATACTGCTGTTGTGCTTTTCTGAATCACAATGCTATCTAGTGCCTTTTGTAAAAACTGTAGAATGCAGAGGCCATGAGAGAACTCTTATAAAACAGGAAATGGAAAAACGCAGGGAAATTCCATGTTAACTGATCTTTAATTTGTTTAGTATAACTTTAATACTTTTTTAAACTTCGGTCTATTATTTTGGTTTCTATGTCCTCTGATTTTTTCTTCTTCCAACTTTTATTGTAGGTTCAGGGGGTACATGTGCAGGTTTGTTACATGGGTAAATTGCATATTGCTGGGGCTTAATATGCAAATGACTTCATCTCCCAGGTAGTGACTATAGTACCTGATAGGTAGTTCTTCAATCCTTACCCTACCTCCAGCCTCCCTCCTCAAATAAGCCCTGTTGTCTATTGTTTCCCCTTTGTGTCATGTGTAGTCAATGTTTAGCTCCCACTTACAAGTGAGAATGCGTGTTATTTGGTTTTCTGTTCCTGCATTAGTTCACTTAGGATAATGGCCTCCAGTTCCATCCATGTTGCTGCAAAGGACACAATTTCATTCTTTTTTATGGTTGTGTAGTATTCCATGGTGTATATGTACCATATTTTCTTTGTACCATATTTTCAACAGTCTACTGTTGAAGGGCATTTATGTTGATTCCATGTCTTTTGCTATTGTCACTAGTGCTGTGATGAACATTTGGCATGCATGTGTCTTTATGGTAGAATGATTTATAATCCTTGGGTATTAATATATACCCAGTAATGGCATAGTTGCATTAAATGGTAGTTTTAAGATTTTTGAGAAATTGTCACACTGCTTTCCACAATGATTGAACTAATTTACACTTCCACAAGCAGTGTATATGTGTTCCCTTTTCTCTGTAACTTCACCAGCATCTGTTATTTTTTAACTTTTTAAATAACAGTCATCCCAACTGGTGGGAGATGGTATCTCATTGTGATTTTCATTTGATTTCTCTAATGATTAGTGTTGAGCATTTTTTCATGTGCTTGTTATCCATGTGTATATCTTTTTTTGAAAACTGTTCATGTCCTTTGCCCACTTTTTAATGGAGTTGGTTGCTTTTTGCATGTTAATTTGTTTCAGTTCCTTATAGATTCCAGATATTAGACCTTTTTCAGATGCATAGTTTGCAAATATCTTCTCCCATCCTAAAGATTGTCTGTTTACTCTGTTAATAGTTTCCTTTGCTGTGTAGAGGTCCTTTAGTTTAATTAGGTCCCACTTGTCAATTTTTGGTTTTTTTGCAAGTGCTTTTGATATCTTCATCATGAAATGCTTGCTTGGGCCTATGTCCAGAATGGTATTTACTAGGTTATCTTCCAGGGTTTTATAGTTTTAGATTTTACAATTATTTAATTTATATTGAGTTGATTTTTATACATGGTGTCAGGAATGAGTCCAGTCTCAATATTCCGCATATGGCTAGTTAGTGATTCCCACACTATTTATTGAATAAGGAGTCATTTCTGCATTGCTTGTTTTCATTAGCTTTGTCAAACATCAGACAGCTGTAAAAGTGTGGCTTCATTTCTGTGCTCCCTTTTTGGTTCCATTGGTCTATGTGTCTGTTTTTGTACCAATACCATGCTGTTTTGGTTACTGTAGCCTTGTAGTATAGTTTGAAGTCAGGTAGCATGATGCCTCCAGTTTTGTTCTTTTTGTTTAGAACTGCTTTGACTACTCAGCCTCTTTGGGGTTTCATATGACTTTTAGGATTTTTTTTTTCTAATTTTGTGAAGAATGTCATTGGTAGTTTGATAAAAATAGCATTGAATCTATAAATTGCTTTGGGCAGTATGGCCATTTTAACAATATTTATTCTTC
This sequence comes from Papio anubis, assembly GCF_008728515.1. Taxonomy (NCBI): domain Eukaryota; kingdom Metazoa; phylum Chordata; class Mammalia; order Primates; family Cercopithecidae; genus Papio; species Papio anubis. Next base: position 59,170,283 of record NC_044977.1, read on the forward strand.
CTATTCATGAGCATGGCGTGTTTTTCCATTTGTTTACATCATCTCTGATTTCTTTCAGCAGTGTTTTGTAATTCTTGTTGTAGAGATTTTTTTTATCTACCTGGTTAGCTGTATTCCTGGGTATTTTATTCTTTTGGAGGCTATTGTGAATGAGATTGTATTGATTTGGCTCTCAGCTTAGATGTTGTTGGTGTATAGAAATGCTACCAATTTTCATATACTGATTTTGTACTCCAAAACTTTGCTGAAGTTGTTTATTAGACTAGGAGTTCTCAGGCAAAAACTATGAGATTTCTAGGTATTGAATCCTATTGTCTGCAAACACAGATAGTTTGACTTCCTCTTTTCCTCTTTGGATGCCTTTTATTTATTTCTCTTGCCTGATTACTCTGGCTAGGTCTTCCACCACTATGTTGAATAGGAACAGTGAGAATGGGCATTCTTGGCTTGTTCTGATTTTCAGGAGGAATGCTTCCAGCTTTTTCCCATTCTGTATGATATTGGCTGCAGGTTTCTCAAAGGTGGCTCTTACTATTTTGAGGTATGCTCCCCCACTTCCTACATTGTTGAGAGTTTTTAACAACAAGGGATATTAAATTTTATCAAAAGACCTTTCTACATCTATTGAGATGATCATGTGGTTTTTGGTTTTAGTTCTGCTTATGTGATGACTTGCATGTGTTGGTTTGCATGTGCTGAACCAACCTGGCATCTCAGACATAAAGCCTACTTGATCATGGTGAACTAGGTTTTTGATGTGCTGCTGGATTCATTTGGCTGGTATTTTGTTGAGATTTTTGTATCTATGGTCTTCAAGGGTATTGGCCTGACATTTACTTTTTCTGTTGTACTTCTGCCCGGTTTTGATATTAGAATAATGCTGGCCTCATAAAGTGGGTCAAAGAGGAGTCCCTCCTCCTCAAATATTTGGAATAGTTTCAGTAGGAATGGTACCAGCTCTTCTTTGTACATCTGGTAGAATTTGGCTGTGAATCCATCTCATCCTGAGCTTTTTCTGATTGGTAGGCATTTTATTACTGATTCAATTTTGGAACTCATTGTTGGTCTGTTCAGGGACTCAGTTTCTTTCTGGTTAAGTCTTGGGGGTGGTTATGGAACCAAGAATTTATCCATTCCTTATAGGTTTTCTAGCTTTTGTACATATAGGTGCTCAAATAGTCTCTGATGTTTTTCAGAATTCTGTGGAGTTAGTAGTAACATCTCCTTTTTCATTTATAATTGTGTTTATTTAGATCCTCTCTCTTTTTAAATTATGCTAACTAGCTATATATCAATCTTATTTATTCTTTCAAAGAAAAAACTCCTGAACACTTTGATCCTTTGTGTTTTTATTACATCACAATTTCATTCAGTTCAGCTCTGATTTGGATTATTTCTTGTTTTCTGCTAGCTTTGAGGTTACCTTGCTCTTGTTTTTCTAGTTTTCCTAGATATGACATTAGGTAGTTAATTTGGGATCTTTCTAACTTTTTTATGTGGGCAATTATTGCTATAAAATTACCTCTTAATACTGCTTTAGCTGTGTACCAGAAATTCTGGTATGTTGTATCTTTGTTCTCATTAGCTTAAAAGAATTTCTTGATTTCTGCCTTAATTTCATTTTTCACCCAAAATGCACGCAGTAGCAGATTGTTTAATTTTCATGTAATTGTATGGTTTTGAGCAATCTTCTCAGTGTTGATTTCTATTTTTATTTTGCTGTGGTCTGAAAGTGTGGTTAGTATAATTTCAGGTTTTTAAACATTTGCTGAGAATTGTTTTATGGCCATTTTTTGTGGTCAGTTTTAGAGTATGTGCCATGTGCTTATGAGAAAAATGTATATTTTGTTGTTTTCAAGTGGAAAGTTCTGAAGATGTTCTTAGGTCCATTTGGTCAGGTGTCAAGTTCAGGTCCTGAAAATATTTTTTAGTTTTTTGTCTCAATGATCTGTCCAATACATTGGTGGTGTGTTGAAGTCTCCCACTATTAATGTGTTGTTATCTAAGTCTTTTTGTAAGTCTCTTAGAACTAGTTTTATGAATCTGGGTGATCTTGTGTTGGGTGAATATATATTTAGGTTAGTTAGGTCTTCTTGTTGAATTGAACCCTTTACTGTTGCAAAGTGCCCTTGTTTGTCTTTTTTGATCACTGTTGGTTTAAAGTCTGTTTTTTCTGAATTAGAATAGTAACTACTGTTTTTTTGTAATGTTTTCCATTAACTTGGTAGAATTTTATCCTTCCCTTTACTTTGAGCCTATGGCTGTCAGTGTATGTGAGATGGGTCTCTTGAATACAGCACACAGTTCAGTCTTGCTTTTTTATCCAACTTGCCACTCTGTGCCTTTTGAGGCATTTAGCCTGTTTATATTCAAGGCTAATACTGATATGAGTAGATTAGATTCTGTCATCATGTTGTTGGTTGGTTATTACACAGACTTGATGTATAGTTGTTTCATAGCGCCAGTGGTCTATGTACTTAACAGTGTTTTTGTGGTGGCCAGTAATGGTCTTTCCTTTCCATATTTAGCTCTCCCTTAAGAACTTCTTGTACGGTCAGTCTGGTAGTAAAGAATTCCCTTAGCATTTGCTTGTCTGAAAAAGACCTTATTTCTCCTTTGCTTATGAAGCTGAGTTTGGCTGGGTATGAAATTCTTGCCTGAAATTTCTTTGAGAATGCTGAAAATAGGTCCCCAATCTATTCTGGTTTGTAGGGCTTCTGCAGAAAAGTTCACTATTACCACAAAGGGTTCCCTTTGTGGGTGACCTGATCCTTCTCTCTTGCTATCTTTAACATTTTTTTCTTTCATTCCAACCTTGAATAATCTGATGACTACGTGTCTTGGGGATGGTCATCTCGTGTAGTATCTCACAGTGGTTCTCTGCATTCTCTGAGTTTGAACGTTGGCTTCTCTAGTGAGATTGAAGAAATTTTAATGGACAATATCCTCAAACATGTTTTTCAAATTGCTTGCTTTCTCTTCCTCTCTTTCAGGGATGCCAATATGTCATAAATTTGGAATCTTTACATAATCCTATGATTCTCAGAGTTTTTGTTCATCTTTATTCCTTTTTTTTTTTTTTTTTTTTTCTTTTTTTTTCTGAGTCAACTTGCAGAACCAGTCTTCAAGCTCTGAGCTTCATTCCTCAGTCTGGTCTATTCTTCTGTTAATACTTCTAATTGTATTTTGACATTTTTTTTAATCATGTTTTTCAGCTTCATCAGGTCAGTTGGTTCTTTTTTAAAAAATGGCTATTTTATCTTTCAACTCTTGTATAATTTTATTGTTTTTCTTGTATAGGGTTTCAACTTTCTCCTGAATCTCAATGATCTTCGTTTCCATTTAGATTCTGAATTCTATGTATGTCATTTCCACCATTTCAGTCCAGTTAAGAACCATTGATCAGGAGCTAGTGTGGTCATCTGGAGGTAAGAACATATTCTGGCTTTTATTGTTGTCAGAGTTCTTGCCCTGGTTCTTTCTCATCTGTCTTGGCTGATGTTCCTTTAATATTTGAAGGTCCTTGCCTTTGGATTGAGCTTTTTGCTTTTATATTCTCTGAGGTCCTCGAGGCTTTGACTGTGGTGTAAGTTGGATTTAGTCAGTAGGCTTCATTTTTGGATGATTTCAGAAGGCCAAGGCTCAGCCCAGCACTGCTGGGTTGCATGCTCTAATCCTTGGCAGCTGGGCCCAGACCTGCAGTTTTTTCCTCTGGTACCTCAAAGTTAAGAACCTGCTGTGCTGGAGGGGCTGAGGTGCTCCCAGTGAGCTGACAACAATACTCCTACTGGGCGGGGCCAGGGGCGGTGCCATCATAAGCACTTCAACAGGGTGGTGGTGCCAGCAGCAAGTTGGTGGTGAGTACCTCTGATTATTCAGAAGTGCTAATATTCATTCAATTGACAGAGATATAAGTTAAAATAGTCATCTTTCATAATAATTCAATATTTTAAATTAAAGGGATGCTTTTAATAAATAAAACTATTAATATCACCATCTAGCCTACAAACAAAAGAAATAGAGGTGTTAGCAGTACCTATTATAGATGTTTCTCAAGATAGCAAATCTAAGAATTTCACCTCTAAAACCTGTAACTGTTACATGATTATGAATAAAAAGATCTGTATTCTTTTAACTACGTGGTTTTGTTGGAGCATACTACAAAACAAAAATGTGCAGTGGAGCTGTAGTTTCTTTCACTCTATTTTATAAACCCATCCGCTTCAACTTAACTTCTTAGACAAAACATCTGGAAGGCAGAGGAAGAATAGGAAGGAGAGGAAGAGAAAGGGGAATAAATGTAGAAGAAAATCAGGCTGCTTCTGAGACCACTGGACCCTCATAAACTTACAGAACATAATGAAGTTGAGCAAGTTCTAAGAACTGAAAAGTCTCTGTCCAAATAACAGTCTACTAGTAGGGATATCTCATGTCCACCTATGGTACTGGTAAAGCTAAGCAATAAATCATAGGTCATGAGAATGCTGGAACTTTTTAACTACATGTCAAAGGCACTAGACCAAATTAGCAGGGTTCTAGGAAATGAACTAGTCAATTCAATATCAACACCCTCTAACCAACTCTGAAGTTTATTTCTGTTGTTTTTTAAATTTATTTTTGAGGGAGGAATGGGTAGTGAATGCTGGCTGTGACCTGACTCACCGGTCCTGAAAAGAACAGTAACCATTAGCCACAGTACATAATTTTTATCTTTCTTCTTGTATTGGACCATTTCTATTTTATAGCTAATTGCTTATCTAGAGCAATGAATTTCAACCCTAGCTGCCCATTAGAATCACCTAGAGAGCTTTAGAAAAATAGATGCCCAGGTCCCAGCTCAGTTCGATTAAATGAAAATCTCTATAACTGGGACCTTCCCTAGTTATTTAATTTCTCTAGTTATTCACAAAATTGAGGTAATAAGAGCCCCTATCTTATATGGTTGTAGAAAAGATTAAATGAAACATATGCAGGCTTAGCATGCAGACTGCCTCAACAATAAGCTCTTGTAATAATTATTATAGCAAATATAAGAGGGAGGACTGTATTTATTACATTACATTCTTCAATAAGATCTCCATCTCAGGTGAGAGGGAACATTATGTTTATAGAGGTCATCAATTTTTTTCTCTAAGAGTGAAATAAAAAAGGAAAACAATCCAAAAACAAATTGTTTGAGCTTAAAACTGTGGACCTCAGTCATCCCTGGGAGAAAATGGATTACTATCATTAATGTCTGCTGTATCCAGCCCAGATGCAAGAGCCAGAAGCATCTTAATTACAATCAGCTTCACAAATTAATCTCCATAATTCTAATACTTCAGAAATTAACCTCTTGTCCTCAGAAGGTCAAGTTAAATGTCAGCCCCAGATGGAACCCAAAGGGGCCTTCAGATTTAAGATCAACAACACATATGGCCACACAGCTGTGCATTCTTCCCCCAAATTGCCATTGATCTTTCCAGAAGCATCACTCTAAAGATGTTCAAACAAATAAGAGATCCGAGGTAGAATTCTTTTTTCCTCAGTTTTAGGTATAATTCATCTGAAGATTCAAAATGAGTTGAATTTGTATTTGGCTAAGAGTCTCATTTTGGATAGGAAGATGATGAGAGGCAACAGAACACATTACTTGGTTTCTGTAGGTCAGGGTGACAAGGGAGGATGTATCGGATCCTTGCTGATTATACTACACAGCTTTCTCACTGGCTTTGGGCCTAAAGATGAACACTACTTTCCTAATTTTGTAACTGGGGGCACAAATATATTTAGCCTCTCGTTAGCAGCAAGAAAACATGAAGCCATAAAAAACAATATATAGCTCAAAAGGATGCAAATGTTCCTGTGTTTGTAAGTTAGTCAACACATCCCAAGCAGGTCCCCCAAAGTAGCTGTCAAGTCAGATTGTACCTAACAAGAGATGAACCAGTAAGAGTACTATGGTTTTAATAAGAAAGTTTGTTATTTTAGAGGAGCTTTAAACAAAAAAAAAATACGGAGTCTACTTTGTTACTCGGGCTAGAGTGCAGTGCCGCAATACTGGCTCACTACAACATCCGCCTCTCGTGTTCAACCCATTCTTCTGCCTCAGCCTCCTGCATAGCTGGGATTACAGGCACCCATCACAATGCCTGGCTAGTTTTTGTATTTTTAGTAGAGCTGGGGTTTCACCATGTTGGCCAGGCTGATCTTGAACTCCTGACCTCAGGCGATCCACTCACCTCAGCCTCCCAAAGTGCTGGGATTACATGCATGAGCCATGCCCGGCCTGAGATTAACTTTTTAAGATACATAAATTTTATGTACAATCATTAAGGTGTTAATAATAAAAGGTAAATAGTGTTAATGAGCACAAGAAGGTAGATAGAGCCTTCTAGAAATAAAATTACTGTTAGAGTCAACAACAACAAAAAAAACCTGTATCATGTTAAACAACATTCAACCCAATGACAGGTCTGGGGCACTACCATATCAGCATCTTATCAAACAGCTGAGCTTTTGAAAACAAATCCTAAAATAATCTCTTTTATTATCATCCTATTTTCAGTATTGAGAATTTTGCTGTATTAACTGGCAAAATAAAAATACATGGATTATTTCTCTCAAGATTATCAACCAAAAAACTATTGCAGTGTATAAGCTTGGATCTTTTTTTCTGGAAAAGTCATTTATAAATCTCTCATTTTTTTATTTCTCCTTTCTGTAAAGTGGCAGGAGGAACTCTTCATTTCTTTAGTTCACCCTGCCCTGCCCCACAGGAAAAAAAAAAAAAAAAAAAAAAGTAACTAAGGTAACTACTGAGTATAGAGAAAGGGGAGATTTGTGTTCCATGATTGCCTGTGAATTACCAACACCTTTATATGGGGTATTTCGATCAATCTGCACAAAATTTTTCTTAGTAGGTTTTAATGTCCACTTTCTAAAACTCACAATCTGAGGCCCAACAAAGTCAAGCCATTTGTTCATACAGAGAACACGGCTGAATCCAGGTCTTCTAAATTACTTCTCCCCAGCATGGAAGGAAATAACACAGAATTTAAGCTTTGACTTACCTTCAGCATGCCAAACCTCAGGTAGATGTAATTCCAAGAAAGGAATCCTCTGTCTGAACAGAAACGGCATGGATAACAACTGCAAGCAAACGGTTCTGAGACCGTATGTAGATCTGATAGGAAGACAGTTACATAATGGACTAGCAATGCCTGCAAGTCACAGAGGTGTTACAGGCTGAATTGTTCCCACCTCCCCCCACCGAAGAAAAGATATGTTGGAGTCCTAACCCTCAATACCTCAGAATGTGGCCTTATTTGGAGATAAGGTCTTTACAGAGGTAATGAAATTAAAATGAGTTCATCAAGGTGGGCCCTAATTCAGTATGACTGGTGTCCTTATCAAGAATGGCCATAATCAAAAAAATCATAGATATTGGCACGGATGTGGTGAACGGGGAACACTTCTGCACTGCTGGTGGAAATGTAAACTAGTACAACCACAATGGAAAACGGTGTGAAGATTCCTTAAAGAACTAAAAGTAGAACTATCATTTGACCCAGCAATCCCACTATTGAGTATCCACCAAGAGGAAAAGTCATTATATGAAAAAGATACTTGCACACTCATGTTTATAGCAGCACAATTTGTAATTGCAAAAATGTGGAACCAACCCAAATGCCTATCAATCAATGAGTGGATAAAGAAACTGTGAGATAGATAGATAGATAGATAGATAGATAGATAGATAGATAGATAGATAGATGATGGAATACTACTAAGCCATTAAAATGAATGAATTAATGGCATTCGTAGCAACCTGGATGGGATTGGGGACTATTATTCTAAGTGAAGTAACTAAGAATGGAAAACCAAACATTGTTATGTTCTCGTAAGTGGGAGCTAAGCTATGAGCATGCAAAGGCATAAGAATGACACAATGGACTTTGGGGACTCAGGTGGAAAGAGGATGAGGGATAAAAGACTACAAATTGGGTTCAGTGTATACTGCTCAGGTGATGGGTGCACCAAAATCTCACAAATAGCCACTCGAAGAACTTACTCATGTAGTCAAATATCACCTGTTTCCCAAAAAACTATGGAAATAAAAAAATTAAAAGAAAAAAAAAGAGGAAAATTTGGACACAGAGCCAGAAATGCATAGAGAGAGAACACCATGAAAAGGTTGTAGTTAAGCTGCTGCAAGTCAAGGAAATACCACAAGGTAGGAGAAAGGCCTGGAACAGATCCTCCCTTAGTGCCTTCAGAGGGCAGAGCTCAGACTACACCTTGATCTCAGAAGTCTATCCTCAAGATTTGTCAGAGAGTAAAAGTAGATTATTCAAACCTCCCAGTTTATGGTATTGGGTACCCTGTTACCACAGCTCTAGGAAACAAACACAAGGGGTAAGAATATGGCACCCTGAGAGCGATCTATTTACAATCCTCTATTAAAGTGTGAGTTACCTCGTTCACTTCTGAATCTTTAGCCTGGTGCCTGATGTAAAAGGTACTCAATTTTTAAAACAATTTTTAAAAAATATTTAATTGAATAATCTGAGGAGAGTATAATGGGAGTTTTCCCACTGTTCATGTTAAGTCAGATGATCCCATCACACATTGCTCTTATAGGTATTCTTTGGGAAAAAGAAGAATTAATGCTCATGCAAAGAGGAAAAGGAAAAGATGGAGGATCCCAGCAAATGGAAAACAAATTGATACACTGAATGAGGAAACTCTTTTACAGTGTCTGGGGATAGTGTCATATCTCTAGGGAGTCCAGAGAAAAATTAAAGTGAAGAAGATTATCATTAGGCTTGACAGGATTTCTTTTTTTTCCTTTTTTTTTTTTTTGGTTGAGACTCCACAAATAATATGTATAGGGTACTAATGGCACAACTGTAACTGACTCTGTTTGAATGTCATTGGATGAAGTTACCCCACTTGCAATAAAAGTCTGTCTCACTGCATTAGTGCATTTCTTAGTACCACACTATTTGCATGAAACATTTTCAGATAAATATTATATTTTAGCATCATTTTCATGGACCGTAACTAATAAAAATTGTAAAATTAGCACACTGGTAGAGCTTAACTATCATGGAGGCAGGTTTATTAGTTCAGAAAGCTAAGGAATATAAGTAATATGGGGTGACCTCACAGCTTTTCAAAATCAAATGGACATGTCTCACAGGCAGCTTGCAGATCTTCTCCCAGGAGATACTCATTCATGTCTACCCCTATGTCTCAAAAGAAACTCACGTTGGTGGCTTGCATGGAAATGGAGAATCTTAAGGTGTAAGTACCCAGTGCAGCTTGTTTTGCTTACATTGCGTCATTAAATCACCATGAACACCCTACATCATACTTGCAACACTTTTTTTTTTTTTTTTTTGAGACGGAGTCTCACTCTGTCGCCCAGGCTGGAGTGCAGTGGCACGATCTCGGCTCACTGCAAGCTCTGCCTCCCGGGTTCACGCCATTCTCCTGCCTCAGCCTCCCAAGTAGCTGGGACTGCAGGCTACCGCCACCATGCCCAGTTAATCTTTTTATTTTTTTATTTTTTGTATTTTTAGTAGAGACGGGGTTTCACTGTGTTGGCCAGGATGATCTCAATCTCCTGACCTCGTGATCCACCCGTCTCGGCCTCCCAAAGCAACACTTCTAAAGAAAGGAATTATTATTATTGCTATTTTATAATATAATATAATTGCTATTTTATAAGCTGGCACTCAAGTTGGTCAAGTAAGTTGCCCAGGTAAATTCAGCTATGAAGTGACAGGATCTGTATTTATACCTACATTCTCTGCCTCCTAGTATTCTACCTGTGACGATTCCTTCTAATGTGTACTGTCTCATTTCCTGCTCCCCAGTTTCCAATCTTCTTTACCATGACATGATTATTTGGGATATAAAGGGGAAACTGGAAGCCAGCATCTGTAGTTCTGGGAGTCATTTCTTCTCCCATTTACTCAGCAAATGTGTATACAGAGAGTACTATCAACTGGCATTATTGTGATTAAAACAACAAATAAAAGATAGATATAATCTTTGCTACATAAATTTATCTACAGCTACCATACCTCCCAGATTTTTGAAGGACAGTCTTGGTTTAAAGGACTGAGGCCACTAATTTTGTTTGGACCACTTATTTTTACTTGGGGTACAGAAAATGTACTTACTCTAATAGATAGTTGAAATTGAGGAATATATTAGGCATATTAAGACAACACAGAATTCCATTTTTTGTTTGTTTGTTTTGGTTTTGGGGACAGAGTCTTACTTTGTCACCCAGGCTGGAGCACAGCAATGTGATCTCAGCTCACTGCAACCTCTGCCTCCTGGGTTCAAGTGATTCTACCACCTCAGCCTCCTGAGTAGCTGTGACTACAAGCATCCACCACCACGCCTGGCTAATTTTTTGTGAAATCAAGATGGGATTTCACCATGTTAGCCAGGATGGTCTCAATCTCCTGACCCCGTGATCTGCCTGCCTCGGCCTCCCAAAGTGCTGGGATTACATGCGTCAGCCATCGTGCCCAGCCCCCAAATTCCTGTTTCTAAATAAAATTTAAGACTTGAGAAAAATAAAAAATACTCTTTAGGAATGACCAAAAAGCCTGTTTTAAGTTACCACAAACATTAATGACAATTATGACAACTTAATTTTTAAATACGTACACACACACCAAACATAACAACAAAAAGGACAAAGGGGATTCAGCTCTACAAGGTACATCTCAAGATCTAATATGACAATTATCATAAGAAGAACAGTTTACTGAGAATCTACGATGTACCAGGTACATTACATAAAATCTCATTTCATCATTGTTTCCATTTTCCAGATGAAGAACATGGATGTTCTAAGGGGCAAAGTAAATTCCCCAACATGGTTAGCAAGTGGTAGAGCCTATATTTGGATATAATTTCAATGCTTACAGCTGTCATCATTTTATTGAATAGTAAATCAGTACACATCTTAATTCGAATCTGACTTTCATACCCAGACTCCATGTGTGTTACAAATGAATCAAGCTTTAGTGGCAGGCACTGGTCTCAGAGAGAAAAAAAGGATAGAGGAAAGGCTTCGTCTTTGAAGAAGAAAAGTTTATTCATTTTAGCTAATGTCTATAAAGTACTTTACAAAAGTACTAATTTACTACAATAATCTTGCAAGATGTGTAGATTGGCATGGCACTGTTGGAATCCTCAGATTTTAATTTCTCAGAAAGTACAGAAAAATTCAGAGAGACCAAGATCCCTTCCTAAAAATTAATTAGTTTGGAGAAACAGAATTTGCCAATAATCCTATTTTTTTTCTCATGTTAGGATTGTCTTTGAAGTACTGAGACAGTTGTGTTTTAAAACTATCAGGTGGGGATGGGCATAAAGATGGGCATAAAGATAAAGGAAGGTAAATGCAATAGAATGCATTGTCTATTAGGTACTTACTGTTAGTTTTCATCCTATTCAAAATATCAAGAGAGTCAAATTGCAGCAAGAAAGATAGAAATATTCCTAAATTTGGTTTCATTTTATTTCTTTCCACTAGCCTTAAAAAATCCAAATTCACGAATGTAAGACCCAGCGTGTTAAAGGATGAAGATACTATCTATATTTCCTTCCTCAGCAGGAAGTATATTTTTTGGTGATTACATTAAATTTATAACATAACAGAGGCATTGTGATGTGTGTGATTTTTTTTGGCGATTATATTAAATTTATAACATAACAGAGACAGCATGCAAACAGACTTGCAACTTATTTTTAATAAGTGCTAATACATTTATGGTATTTTTGCCAGACTCTCTTGCTACAAGCATTTGGCTTCCCAGATTATATCCATGAAAATTAATGATCTGTCACTGGCTTGCCTCCATCCTAATGAAGTAGTTACTCAGAGTGATTGAAGTCAGGTGTGGGAAACTTGCTTCTCCTGCAGATGATAAAGCCATTTCCTTATTCTTTACACAAATTTAATTAGGTGAAAGCAAAAAAAAGAAAAAAAAATTAATTACTGCCACAGAATGATTTTGCGTTTTTCAACAAGTGAAAAGGGTTTTGTTGGTGTTTGAAAATTTTCTTCCCAGAAATGGCAATAAACAGAAGACATATCAAAAACTCAAATGCATTTGTTATTTCTTTGTTCTGTGAAAACCAAAATACATGATTCATAAAGTGAACATCTCTATTGAGCAACTCATAATTCACAGGGCTAAGTGCTATGAAACAAATAAAATGGAGGGCTTGATAAAGAGTAACTGAGAATAGAAAGAAGAGGCTTGGGTTAAGTGGAGCCATCAGGAAAGTCCCTCTAAGGAGATGGCATTCAAATGGAGACCTGCATGCCATAAAGCACTGGCCAGGAGAGGGTATGGAGGAAGAATGGTTCAGGCACGGGGAAGACCCAGCACAAAGACCCTGAGGCAGGAATAAATTTGTCACATTCAGCAAGGTTTCTCAACTGTGACACTAGAAAGACTTGGGGCTGGGTAATTCATTGTTACTCCGCATTATGCTGTGCATCATGGCATGTTTAGCAGCATCCCTGGCCTCTACCCACTAAGTGTTGATGCCATCCCACTGCCTGTGCTTGTGCCAAGCAAAATATCTCCAGGTTTTGTCAAATGTCCCCTGGCCTTAGGGCGAGAGCACCACCCATGACTGAGAATTATTGCATTAGAGGAAAAGACATAGGCCGTGCAGCTGAAGAGCAATGAGCAACGGCAAGAATTAAAACTATGGCAAAAATTTAAAATTAAGCTAGAGTCCATCTCTCCCTACTAGCACCACTACAGGCCTCACGACCTCTGAGATCCTTGTTCTCTGGCATACTGCCAAATGCACACTGGCCACATTTTAGTTTGACAAAACAAGAACTAATTTGTCTCAGAGAATTAGGGAACACAGGTCTCTAGTGCCCGATGCCCACGTTCCCACCTGCACCACCCTGATGGGCCTATGATGCCCCTTTCTTCACTCCAAGTCATGTAACTGGACTCACCTCAGCCTGGCTTCACAGGCTCTGCCTCTCGTGCTACCCAGTCAACTAATGCCTTTGTCATACTCTGCAGAAGAGCAAAGACTGATTTTCTCAGAAACCCAGAGAGATGAGTGTTCTAAGATTTTAGAGAAATCTCATGAAAATGGAGATTATAAAACATATCTCCTTGGTGTTAAGAAAGAAATGTCATGAGCAAATAAGGATTTCAGATTTTAATTCCTATTTTATGCATATTTTTTCTCATTTATTTTGTTTCTTTACATTTAAAATGGGATTATTTTTACTAAATACCTGTTGAGTCATCAGATAAGTGTAGGGGAAAATGAATTACAACATCATGCTCTTAAGTAAGCCTTTAAAAACCCTACACAAATTAGTGAAAGGGAGGCAGAGAAGCACATAGTATTGAAATAGCAATGGATTACCCATAGAAAGTTAACTTTGCACCAGGATAAATTAAAAATGTGTAATTACAGAATATGCTGACTGGAAGCAGAGCTAACCTCACCTTTCCTTTGAGCCCCAAACCTAGGTGATGCTCTGTGAAGTCTGTGCTAGCAAAAAGATCATTCCAATCCTTTCCAGAGGGTTTGATTTAAATAGACACAACTTGTATTTAAAGAGTTCATAAATAGTGCTGTTTGGACATATTTACTTACTTTCTTCTATATCATATCTACTGAATCAAAGTTTTACAAGAAATCTTATAAGGGAAGGTAAGTGCAATTGCAGTCATTTTATCCTGAGTAGGAGAAAGCGGGTGGTCTTATTTTTATGTTTAACTTAATTAGCATTGATTATATGCCATGAAGCATTTTTCTAAGCTGCTTGTATGCCATGAAGCATATTCTAAGCATTTTTCTCATGTTGATACATTAAATCTGACAACAATCCCATGAGGCAGGAACTACTGTTTTCCCTATTTTAAAGATAACAAACATGGGCACAGAGAGATTAAGTAACAAAGTTGTGCAGCTACTAAGTGAAGGATCCCATGTTAGGACCCAGGCAGAATCTATGAACCTACCACCCCAATAAGCTTTCAGCAAAAATTCAGAAGGTGGAAACACAGGGTCATCTGCTTTTCTTTATTCATTTGGATAGAAATAAGAAACACAATTCTCCTAAGAATCAAAGAGCTTCAGGCATAGAAAATAGGAACTTAGGGTACACGCAAGAAAAAAAATGCCAGCCCATTTGGGTTCAAAGATATCACATCAGACTGCTTCCACATCTGTAGACTTCATTCTCTAAACATTTGAGAAAAAATAATAGGTTGCTAATCATCAACTGCCAATTTCTGATGAGAAATGGGGATGTGGGTGAGTAGTGATCTGAGAGGTGCTGGAAAGGGAAGGGTTGACCTCATAGGAGACTTTATTGGTTCACTTTCTGTCAGGCTCATGATTCCATCTTATGCAATCTGGCATCAAATAGGCCTTGAAATCTTCCCTCTGTGCCCTGTTTCCCTGCTCACTTCACTCTCAAGATTGCTAGACCCATTTGTATCTTTCATTTCCCTCACTTCTCTGAAACACAATAAAGGGATGTGATACACTCTGCAGATTAGTGCCTTGATAATGCTATTTCAGGTTTGGGAGGCATCAAATAGCAAAATACATGGTTCCATCACTGATAACATATTTTCTAATCAAGCATTATAGGTGTCCTGTGGGCAGTACTGATGTCACAGTAGACATGAAAAGAAATAATGTTATTTGGATAGAATTTGAGTCAAAATAGCACACAAAATTTTAAAATGACAGAGCTATACCTACATTTCCTTTTTCGAGTGTCTATGTAAAAAACTTAGCAGCTTTCATGAATTCTGTAACCATCAATCCATTTTAAAACTCATAGATTATAACAGTTTTAAAAAACTTCACATTTTTTCTCTAGCACCTACCTGGACCAATCATTATACAACTTTTAGAAATATATAAATAAATTATTCTTTAATAATGCATTTATGCTTTGGCTAGAGAAGAAATGACTGAAGGTTATTAGGTGACATATTTGTCTCTGGATATAATGAGACCAGAACTGGTAGGTAGAGAGTTTTTTAAAACCCTATGATCTATGCATAAACTAAAATTAGGCTGGACTCCGAAGCCCAGGACTGGTTCAAGACAAATGCCATTATTCAATCAACAGGCTTCATCAAATGTCTGCTTTGTTCCCGGAACTGTGGTGCACATTCCAGTATGTCACTTAATATTCATGATAATCAGATTAAACAAACATCACCAGCCCGTTTATTTTTAAACAGATTAGGAACTAAATCTCAGAGAGAGGAAGTTTCTGACCCAGGCCACAGCCCTCAATTGGAAATCACACACAGGTCTGCCTAGATCCCAAGTAGGAGCCCAATAAATGGTAGCTCTGGGGATGTTGGCCATGATGATGTTTCCATTTCAGTATTCCTATACAGCACATAGCTGTCATTAAAGGCTGTTGACTGAATGAGCCAAATTAAGTCAAATAAAACACAAATGAATTCATATTAAGCACACGACAAAGTTCAATTGGACTTGTGGAAGAGGGGAAGCAACCTTGGCTTTTTAAAATTAGCCATATATGAGCCACGGAGCCAGGCAAAGCTGCTTAGTAGCGGGAAAGCCAACGTGGTTTCTTCTGCACGGAACTCTGTTGTTCCCTTTGCCACCTAGGTAACTCATGTTCATCTTCAATCTTGGTTCCTCCCTTCCTCAAACGCTATCCTGGCTGACTAGATCAAATTCTCCTGTGACCTGCCCCGTTAGCACACAAACCTCTTCTACGGAGAGCTGGCCACAGTCAAGGTTCAGATTGGACTGCATGAGTATGTGGCTGACATCTCTGCCCCCTTGACACCATACACTGCTTCCTGGTGGCGGGGGCCATGCTGGGTTTGGAATGCCATGGTGTTGCTATTGCCTGGACAGGTAAAGCAGGCACCCAAGAAATATTGACCGAATCGGAGAACAAAAGGTTCAATTCTCATGATGGCAACTAACAAGCAGAAAGCCATTTCCAGGGCTCTGATGCTCGTTTTAAGCAAACTTGGCTGCGCAGAATACAACACTAATGAGACCTCCCTGTGTGACGGACACAACGAGTTCTTGAGTCAGGATTGCATGGCAGCTGCATCTCATTTCTCCTTTCACTTTGTGCCTAATTTCTTGGATGGGCAAATATTACTCTGGCATAAAAAGCAAGGTGAGCCGTCTAAGGGTTGCTGGGACACATCATAATGAATGTAATGAAAGCATTGTTTTTCACATGTTTATTATCTGCCACTGAGAGGGAGCAGTTTCTAGGAGTACCAGGCACAATGCAGAAAGAGCCTGTGGAGAAGATTGACAACATATGCTCTCCCCAGAACACAGTGGGCAGGTGCACTTAAACTTCAGCCTCTTCCCAGCTGGAAGTAAAATGGATCTGATCAAGGTATTGGGACCAAAAGGGTTTCTGTAGTAAAGCTGCTCACAACAGCCCTGAATGGAAGAAATTGTGTTAGTGTCAATTCTATCACCGGCTTGCTCCTATTAAACAAAGCTGGTAAAGCTCCTAGAGACCACTTTCAATTTCTATTTTAACACTAGAAGCCTCTGTTTTCCCCCAAGAACATGATATTAAACCTCCAAGTGCCATCTATTCTGTTTCTTCACACCAGGTGTTCCTTCTGAATGCTGGACTCCTTCTTTAGCCAAGAAGCAAGGAACATGTGGAAGCAGGAACCGACCACAGGGAAAGTTTTTTGCTGTGGTATCATTTGGCACAGCACTTTATCTTTTTATGACCTTCGTGTCACATTACCACACTTGATTAAACTTCCTTGGCACGTCCTGCCCCCAGCCCCACTGAGGTGGTGTTTCTTAGATCCTAAGATACTGCTCCATCTTTCCCACCATTGTAACAACTGCCGCGCGAGATCAACTGCTTAGTTAACCCGTCTCTTGACAATCTGAGCTCCCCGAAGGCACACCAGGCCTTAGGCATGCATTTCCAGGCTCTACATGGTTTTTGACTTCACAAAACCTGACCTTTGAAGCTCAGATTTGAATCCTGGCTGTGCCACTTATTCAGGCATCTTCAAACTTTTTCTGTAAAGGACCTCATACTCAATATTTTCAGCTTGGCAGTCTGTAAGGTGTCCGTCACAACTACAGAACTCTACTGTTGCAGCACAAAAGCAATCAGTGAATATACACAAATTGTATTGTGTTCCAATACAACCTTATCCATGGAAATTTAAATTTTATATAATTTTTCACATCATGAAATGTTACCTTCTTTATACTTTTCCCCCAACCATTTAAAAGTGTTAAAGAACCACTCCTAGTTCTCAAACATATGAAACAAAATGACTGACCAAACTGGGTCCATGAACAATAGTTTTTCAGTGCCTATACTTATTAACTATGTGAGCTTGGACGTAGCTTAAACCTCTGTGTAACTGTTTTATCATCTGTAAAGTGATAACACCTCCCCAATAGAGTTTTTGCACAGATTATATTAGGTTAAAATACAAACATTTAGAACATCACCTTGCACATAATATGCACTTAATCAGCACTGTTGTTATACAGTATGCTTAATAATTTTTAAAATATGTTTCAGTTCATAGCCTGCTATCTCTTCATAATCCATCAGTCAAGTACTGAATGGTTAATTCTCTCTTAAACATCTGGTTCCCTTTCATCATTCCCCTTGCTACTGCCTCAGCATTACCATCAAAACCTTTCCATTGGTCCCCCTATGCCTTCATTTCCCCCTCTCTAATCCATCCTGTCAACATTGACCATTAGAATGAATACGCTAAAACCCGAATATAAGCACAGGATTCCTTTATCATAATCTCTCTTCATTATCTCCCCAAAATGAGCTCTGGGGATCATTAATTCCAAGAGTTGTTTAAAAAAAAAAAAAAAAAAGAGTTTGTCTTCTTTATGAAAAAGCTGCTTGTTTAAATAAGAATAAACAAAATAGGATAAAACAAAATTAAGCAGGCTACTCTCTTCACCTTAGTACTTATAAAACCCTTTAATATGCTAATGCACATTGTAAATCTTCAAGAAATTCACAAAGGGAGGTAATTTCCCAAATACAAGTGATCATAGTACTCTGTTCTCAAAGGGCGACTTCCAGGGTCCCTGTTTTTAGGGACAGGCTTTTTAAAATGCTGGTCCATCCAAATTCCTTAGCTTGGCATGATGATTAAACATGGTCTAACTCCTGCCTGGCACACCAGCTACATGTTCGCATGCTTATTGCTCTTTTGATATCTTGCTGTGTCCTCGTGATTGCTGCATCTTCTGCCTGAAATGCTTGTCCCTTCCTTGATCTGTCTTGTTTTCCTTTAAGAAGTACTCTTTACTTGCCCTGGGCAAGGACAAGGGGTTTTCCTTGAAGTTCTACTAGAGATGTGTTCATGCCTTGATTGTGTACTCAGCACATTGCTGTGATATGTATGTACATATACAGTGCACCCTTGAACAACATGGGTTTGAACTGCCCGAGTCCACTTATATGGGGAATTTTCTTTTTAACCAAATGTGGATCATAAATATCAATAATCACAGGGTGTAAAACCTGCATATACAGAGAGCAAATTGTTATATCCAAGGGTTCTGAAGGACCGACTGTAAGACTTGAGTATGGGCGAATATTAGTAGATGCAGGTGTCCTGGAACCAATTCCCGTGTATACCAAGGAAGAATTGTATCTATTTCCCTCAAAACAATGACTGTGAGAGAATAGAAACTATGTTGTGTTAATGTTTTTAAAAGCTTTCAAATAAAGTCCTTTGTGTTCAAATCTGATTGTATGCCTCACAATCACCCTATGATGAAAACAGTAGAGATGGCATTACCTCCATTTAATGGTCGAGGGCAGTGAGATTCAGCAAGTTGAATAACTTATTCTCAAGTCAAAAACTGAGTGTTAGAAACCAGATGCAACAGCTTCAAACTCCTAGCCCAGGGTCCTTTCCATTACCTACACAGCCTCACCTAACGAAGCATGCCCAACTACAGCCGCAGTCATGACTCACCTCTGATGAGTGTCCTTGATGTGGCACAGGATAAACAGCAGAATCCAGAGGAACCCCAGTGTGTTGAGTCAGCTGATCCAGGTGGGTTCAAATACTCTCCCAGATGGTCCATCTACAAAACCTGGGATCAGAAGTCTGCTGTGGAAGCCAAATTGCAATTTTTACAGGAACCCTCAGGGGAATCCCACCAATTCCTAGCTTAGGCTTAACTTGTTCTCTCCTTGGCTAGCTTTCTCTGCACACTCTTTTCCTCCCCACAGCCTCCTAGCATTGAGTCTTCCTTCCTGCCTTTACCTTCTTAAACTGTCACCTCCTCCTCCTTCCTCATGTTAGGGTCTTTACAGCCTCTCCTCCAAACCACCAAGGCTAATCATATGGGGCTGGTAAACAGTAGGTAACAAAAGTGAACCACAGGTCCATCACTAAGAGGATCATTTCCATTGGAAGTGGGAAAACATTTTCAGCTCCTCACATGCCATCCAGCAGCTGGGATCCTAGGGGGGTGTGTGTGTGTGTGTGTGTGTGTGTGTGTGTGTGTGTGTGTGTGCGTGTGTGTGTGTGTGTGTTTTACAGCCCTCTCTCCTATCTCCTTATTTATGAACTGGTCCATCTTATAACCTTATAAGGTTCCCTTCACACCTTTCAAAAGGCTTTTCTCCCCATTCCTCTACTAGGTAAAAACACATATTGGTTTGGATATTTATGTCTACTGACACTGAAAGTGAGGGAAACAAATTTCAAGATCTCTCAAAATCTCTGCCATGTTTATGGATGAAGATCAAGACATAGAAGAAAAAGGCACACTCAGTGGGATTCCACAGGGAATGTAAGGAAGGGACTATTTACAGGGGCAGGGGCAGGGGCAGGGGCAGGGTTGGGGAACTGAAAAGGAAAGATGAGTAATCTCAGTACCAGCAACAGCAGGCAGCCAGACATCATAACCACCTCTCTAGGCTGCAGGGGCAAGGAGACAAAACAGAGTTGTTGGAACTAAAGAAGAGAGATGCCCAGGTAGGATTCGATTTGATGAACTGCAGTCACTGCTGACCTGCAGCCCAGCCAGCACAGGAAAGGGTCAGGGTAAGAAACACTCCAACTTCTCCTCTTCTGCCCTCCAGCTTCCTGTGGGTACCTCCCATTCTCCAAACCCTCTTGGAAGTCACAGCTCTAGGAAGTCCAGGTGACACAGTCCATAGAAGCCAAAGTCCTGGACAGGACAGAGGTAGCAGAGAATGGATGGAGGACAGCACCATACGTTACCATGAGTCACACAAGAAAATACAAGCATCTCCCTGGTTTTATCCTAAGCGATTTTTATACAATGTTTGCAAAGATGGCTTATCATTTCTCTCTTGATAAAATGCCCTGTACTGCCTCCCCTCTCTACACCTCCCATCCTCTGATGAGAGCAGTGAGGCTATCAGAAAGGATAGCTATTGTTTTTCCCTTCCCAGTGCAGCTCCCTTTTCCCTTTAAGGAAAGACCTTTCCCATTCAGCCCATTGCATCCCACTTATGCTTCATCCCCCAAATTAGAAGTGGGAATGTGGCCCTGGCCTAGCCAATCAGTGTGTTCCAGCACCCTGGCCACAGCAAGAGAGTCAGGAATAAGCTTACACTCAAACCGGCCCAGGAAATGGAATTCAAAGATTTTTGCTAGAGACCCTGAGAAAGGGAAAGTATGTTTCAATTGTTGCTGGCTTGTGAAATTGTGAATCTAGAGTTTCCAGAAGACATTTTTCTGTCTTACGGAGACAGCTTGCTGGTGACAAAAGTCAGCTTAAAGGAAGACGGAGCTGAATCATAGAGACAGGGAAGGGAAGTGAGGGAGACAAACTCGCAGACACAGACTGACTCCAAAACTTGAAGAAATTGCTTGAGCCCCTGAATCCAGCTGTGTCTGAAACAGTATTCCTGAACTTTCCTGTAGGTAATCCACTAAATTATTCTTTGGGGCTTAAGGCAATTAAAGTCGTATCTTGATTACTTGAAATGAAAACCTCCAAATTAATACAGATAGCATGCAACTAGGGGCCTCACAGCTGGACAAGGCTGCACAGTGAAATTTTGGAATAAAGACTCTCTTGAGAACTAT